>NC_050452.1:61249703-61549703 GCF_903995425.1 Onychomys torridus | reverse complement strand
TAAAAAAAAAAAAAACAAGGTTAAAGGGCCAAGCAAAAAATATAGTGCAATTAACAATAAGTTTGGTTATACATTATAGGTATGGATTTTTTAAAAATGACTTGTTATGTGATCCTTTATTATAATGGTATAGAAGACTTACTACTATTGAATGTCTCTTTTAGATAATGTTTATTCAACATGAGACTTTGGCTTAAAGCAAAAGGAATAGGTATCCAACCTAAAAAGGCATACATGTTATAATGAAGGGAAATTCTAGAATGGTTATAACTATAGAGGGTGAGTTACTTGGATATTGAAGATAATTCAGTTTTCTACTACAGTAAATCATAACAATTATTGGGAATATAAAAATGTAATCATCTACTTATTTTGCCTACAAGTTTTTTAGTAAGCATTTTTATGCTTTCTATGTCTCTGCTTGTACATATTTACACTTATCACTTTTCATATTTTTATTTTCTAGTATCTTAAAGTTTTAGACTATGTGGTTTGTAAACTGGTAAATTTTCTGAGCTGATTTTTGTTTCTTTATACATTCATTTTCTCAATAAAATTAGGTGAAATTGCATGACTATTCAATTGATAATATTTTAAATTTTGTGGATCTAATCCTGTTCCATAATTTTGATGTTTTTATTGGGTGTATGATGTCTGTTTTGGGTTTTAGAATCTAGAACAGGTAATAGCTAACATTTTCTGTCACTGACAAAGTGTTAAATATTTAAGACTGGAGGTATTAACCTCAGTGAAATCTTGTGTGAGATAATTCTTTGCTATGAAATCTGAATTATTCATCACAGAATATGTACCATCATCACAATGTCATCCTCTAATTCTCCATTCATTGCGACCATGTCCAACAGTTAAAATTAAAGTGTCCTCACATTTCATCACATGTCTCCTGGAGCCTAGCACTAACTTTATCTTTGATTGAGAGCAATCACTCCCCTCAAGAATCAAGATTCTTGTCATAATGTTGAAATCAGCCACAGACAATATGTATAAATGAAACACTCTGTGTTCTAGTCAAAGTTTATTTATGTATACCAAAATATGAATTTTACACAATCTTTACATACATAACAACACTTTTTCATATTTTTAAATACTTAGCCATTTAACATTTATAAAATTTCTTACCCTGTCTTTTTTTTCACACAGTAAGAGTCTTTATCCATGATTTTTTATATACAGAAGTTCATCGCAAACAATCAGTGGTCTAGCTTGAGGTCCCTGGTCTCTACTACACCATCCATGCTGGGCCCTCAGTGGGACTCTTTCTGGACATCCTAGTGCTGTCCTGAATAGTGAATATCCCACAACCCTGGGTCTGCAGGACTGAACCCTCATTCCCACCCCCACCCATACTTTAGCATATCACAGATGGGGTAGATGTTGGGGTGGGCCAACATATAATACTGGTTCAGGGCCTGGGTAGTTGCAAGATTGTCAGCCCACCAGCTCTCTCTTGTCTTCACCAACAGGGTGAGCTCTCCAGCATTGTCCTGGCTATTGCTTCCCTTGTAGTGATGAGCAAGAGGCAGAGCCAGTTCTCAGGCTTTCACATGCTCATGGTTGGTTCTCCCATTCCTACACCTTCAGAGCTAGCTCTACTGTGTTGCCCAGGTATGGTGTAGGGACCACTCTCCAGAGTGCTGCAGCTTATAAAGGACAGGGATAGCTCTCCCTTTCTTATGACCTCAGGGCCAGCTCCTCCACCTGCCTCATTCATTGATGGGAGGGGGCAGAGAGGGTTAGTTTCCCTGCCAATGCTGTCACATGACAATTGAGCAATGAGGCAGCTCTACCAGGCTCACAATATCTGGCTGGCTCACCCACACCTCCCCTTTCTTTCATTCAAAGTGAAAAATTGGAGCTTGAAATGTTATTCAACAGGTATGAGCAATTCACAGTGCAGCAGTTGCAGAAGACTCAGCTGTGGTTCCCATGTCTGGTGGTTCACAGTCTCCTGCAACTCTAACTTCCAGAGCTCCAATAGTCTCATCTGGCCTCCACAAACACTGCACCTGTATGCAAACACACACACATACACACACACACACACACACACACACACACACACACAAACACATACATAAAAATAAAGTAAAAATAAAATATTCGAGAGACCAGCCCCCAGTTCCCATCTGCCCTGGAATACCCATCTGGATCAGAGCTGAGTGCCTGGGGTTATATTCAGAGAGGTAACTGCCCTAGGGTCCCCCCGCTGGACACTGGCCATCCCAGGAGGACCTGCCCAACTTGGCCCGAGTTTCCTGCCAATCTGCGGGCCCTGTGGAAAAGCTCCCCTTTTCCAAGACTGCAGGTAGACCCTGTAGTCTCCACACCCTGCCTCCACAACCTGCCCCCACACCCATTTGCAGGAGACACCAGCCACTTCTTGAGACTCAGAGACCAGCCCCCAGCTCCCATCCACTCGGAACTCCCATCTGAACCAGAGAAACCCCTCCAGTGGACACTACAACCTCAATGCCTTGCCCCCACACCCATCTGCTGGAGACCCCAGACACTTCCGGAGACTTAGAGACCAGTGTCCAGCATTCCATCCTGCCCCGGAAACTCCCATCTGGACCAGAGCTTCCATCCTGTCCCGGAACACCCATCTGGACAAAAGGAGCTCCCTATAGAAAGCACTAGAGGGAAAATTCCAACCTAAGGAAGGCAGATACACCCATGAAAACACAAGCAATAGATAACACTACAGCAGTAAACCCCAAAGAAGAGAAGTACACACACACTACACCAAAAAATAATACAGGAATGAACAATCACTAGTCATTAATATCCCTTAATATCAATGGACTTAATTCACCTATAAGAAGACACAGACTAACAGAATGGATACGAAAACAGGACCCAACTTCCTGCTGCATACAAGAAACACACCTCAAATTCAAAGACAGACACCTCCTAAGAATAAAAGGCTGGGAAAAGACTTTCCAATCAAATGGTCTTAAGAAGCAAGCTGGTGTAGCCATCCTAATATCCAGCAAAATAGATTTCAAACTAAAGTCAATCAAAAGAGATGATGAAGGACATGAAATACTCATCACAGGAAAGATCCACCAAGATGAAGTCTCAATTCTGTATATTTATGCTCCAAACACAAGGGCACCCTCATATGTAAAAGAAACATTACTAAAGATTAAATCACATAAGAAACTCCACACGTTAATAGTGGAAGACTTCAACACTCCACTCTCACCTATGAACAGATCAGCCAAATTGAAACTTAACAGAGACATAATGGTCTTAACTGATGTTATGGCTCAAATAGACTTAATCGATATCTAAAGACCATTCCACCCAAAAAAAGAATATACCTTCTTTTCAGCACCCCATGGAACCTTCTCTAAAATCAACCACATACTTGGCCACAAAGAAGATCTCAACAGATACAAAACAATGGTAGTAATCTCCTGTGTTCTATCAGACCACCATGGTTTAAAGTTAGATTTCAACAACAGAAAAAAACTACAGAAATCCTACAATCTCATGGAAACTGAATAATGCTCTACAGAATCACCAATGGGTTAAGGAAGAAATAAAGAAAGAAATTAAAGACTTCCTAAGATCAATGAAAATGAATACACCACATACCCAAACTTATGGGACACTATGAAAGCAGTGCTAAGAGGGAAATTCATAGCACTAAATGTCCACATAAAGAAGATGGATTAATTTCATGTGACTTGACAGCACACCTGAAAGCCATTGAACAGGAAGAAGCAAAGTCTCCCAGGAGGAACAGATGCCAGGAAATTATCAAATTGATAGCTGAAATCAATAAAATAGGAATAAAGAAAACAATACTAAGGATTAATGAAACAAAGAGTTGGTTCTTTGAGAAGATCAACAAGAGAGACAAGCCCTTGTACAACCTAACCAAAAGACAGAGAGAGAGCATCCAAATTAACAAAATCAGAAATGAAAAGGGGGACATAACAACAGACAATGAGGAAATCCAGAGAATCATCAGGTCATACTTCAAAAACCTCTATTCCACAAAACTGTAAAATCTAAAAGAAATGGATAATTTTCTGGATAGGTACCACATACCTAAGTTAAATCAAGACCAGATAAACCATTTAAATAGTCCAATAACCCCTAAGGAAATAGATGAAGTCATTAAAAGACTCCCAACCAAAAAAAGCCCAGGACCAGATGGTTTCACTGCAGAATTCTACCAGATCTTCAAAGAAGACTTAATACCAATACTCTTTAAATTGTTCCACACAATAGAAGCAGAAGGAATATTACCAAACTCCTTCTATGATGCTACAAATACCCTGACTCCTAAACCAAACAAAGATGCAACAAAGAAAGAGAACTACAGACCGATCTCCCTCATGAACATTGATGCCAAAATACTCAATAAAATCCTGGCAAACAGACTCCAAGAACATATCAAAACAATTACCCACCATGATCAAGTAGGATTCATCCCAGGGATGCAAGTGTGGTTCAACATACGAAAGTCCCTCAATGTAATATACCATATAAACAAACTCAAATAAAAAACCACATGATTATCTCACTAGATGCAGAAAAGGCATTTGACAAAATCCAACACCCATTCATGATAAAGGTCTTGGAGCAATCAGGAATACAGGGAACATACCTAAACATAATAAAGGCAATCTACAGCAAGCCAACAGCTAACATCAAATTAAATGGAGAGAAACTCAAAGCAATACCACTAAAATCAGGAACAAGGCAAGGCTGTCCCCTCTCCCCATACTTATTCAATATAGTACTTGAAGATCTAGCCAGAGCTATAAGAAAACATGAGATTAACGGGATACAAATTGGAAAGTTAGAAGTCAAGCTTTCCCTATTTGCAGATGACATGATAGTATACATGAGTAACCCCCAAAATTCAACCAAGGAACTGATAAAGCTAATAAAAACCTTCAGCAACATAGCAGGATACATGATCAACTCAAAAAAATCAGTAGCCCTCCTATATACAATAGACAAACAGGCTGAGAAGGAATTCAGAGATACATCACCCTTTACAATAGCCACAAATGATATAAAATACCTTGGGGTTACTCTAACTAAGCATGTGAAGGACCTATATGACAAGAACTTTAAGTCCCTGAGAAAAGAAATTGAAGAAGATGTCAGAAAATGGAAAGACCTCCCATGCTCATGGATAGGCAGGATTAACATAGTAAAAATGGCGACCTTACCTAAAGCAATCTACAGATTCAATGCAATCCCCATCAAATTACCAACACAATTCTTCACAGATCTGGAAAGAATAATACTCAACTTCATATGGAAAAACAAAAAACCCAGGATAGCCAAAAGAATCATGTACAATAATACAACTTTTGGAGCCATCACAATCCCCGACCTCAAGCTCTACTATAGAGCTACCATAATAAAAACAGCTTGGTACTGGCATAAAAACCAACATGTGGACCAATGGAATCAAATTGAAGACTCTGACATTAACCTGCACACCTATGAACACACAATTTTGACAAAGAAGCCAAAAATGTACAATGGAACAAAGAAAGCATCTTCAACAAATGGTGCTGGCATAACAGGATGTCAATGTGTAGAAGGCTGCAAGTAGACCCACATCTGTCACTATGCACAAAACTTAAGTCCAAGTGGATGAAAGACCTCAATGTAAATCCAGTTACTCTGAACCTGATAGAAGAGAAAGTAGGAAGTACCCTTGAATGCATTGGCAACAGAAATCACTTTCTAAATATAACACAAGTAGCACAGACACTGAGAGAAACAATCAATCAATGGGACCTGTTGAAACTGAGAAGCTTTTGTAGAGCAAAGGAGACAGTCAACAAGACAAAGCGACAGCCTACATAATGGGAAAAGGTCTTCACCAACTCCACATCTGACAGAGGACTGATATCCAGAATATATAAAGAACTCAAATAACTAGACATCAAAATGCCCAACAGTCCAATTAAGAAATGGGCTATATCTGACCTAGTCTGGTGATCAGATGACTAAACAACCTAACATTAGTTTTGGAACTCTCATCCAATAACTGATGGAAGTGGATGCAGAGATCCTCAGCCAGGCTCCAGGTGGAGCTCCAGGTGTCCAACTGTCGAGAAAGAGGAGGGTCTGCAAGAGCGTGAACTGTTGAATCCAAGATTGCAAAAAGCACAGGGACAAATAGCCAAATGAAAGGAAACACATGAATTATGAACCAAAGGCTGTGGAGCCCCCATCTCGATCAGGCCCTCTGGATAAGTGAGACAATTGAATAGCTTGATCTGTTTGGGAGCATCCTGGCTGTGGGACCAGGATCTGTCCTTAGTGCATGAGCTGGCTGTTTGAAACCTTGGGCTTACACAGGGACACTTTGCTCAGTCTGGAAGGAGGTGACAGGACCTGCCTGTACTGAATCCACCAGGTTTAAATGAATCCCCAGGGGTGCCTTGATTCTAGAGGACATGGGAATTGAGGGGAGGGGCTAGGGGGATAGGTGCAGGAGGCGGGAGGACAGGGGAACCCATGGCTGATGTATAAAATTTGAAACACATAATAATAAAGAAAAAAAAAAAAAGAAATGGGCTATAGAACTAAACTGAGAATTCTCAACACAGGAAGTTCAAATGGCTGAAAGACATTTAAGGAATTGTTCAACATCCCTAATTATCCAGGAGATGCAAATCGAAACGACTCTGAGATACCACCTTACCCCTGTCAGAGTGGCTAAGATCAAAAACACAGAAGACAGCTTATGCTGGAGAGGATGTGGAGCAAGGGGAACTCCCCTCCACTGCTGGTGGGAATGCAAGCTTGTACAGCTACTTTGGAAATCAATATGGCACTTCCTTAGAAAATTGGGAATCCATCTCCCTCAAGATCCAGCTGTAGCACTCTTGGGCATATACCCAAGGAATGCTCAATCATACCACAAGGGCATTTGCTCAGCTATGTTCATATCAGCATTGTTTGTAATAGCCAGAACCTGGAAACAACCTAGATGCCCTTCAACTGAAGAATGGATAAAGAAAATATGGTACATATACACAACGTAGTACTACTCAGCAGAGAAAAACAATGACATCATGAGGTTTGCAGGTAAATGGATAGATCTAGAAAAAATCATCCTGAGTGAGGTAACCTAGATTCAGAAGGACAAGCATGGTATGTACTCACTCATAGTAGGATACTAGATGTAAAACAAAGATGACTAGGCTGCTACACACCTCCAGGGAGGCTACCTAGATAACGGGACCCTAGGAAAGACCCAAGGATCACCCAATGACAGAGAAATGGATGAGATCTACATGAATAACCTGAATGACAGTGGGAGTAATGAAGGGCAAGGTTTGAGGGAAAGAAAGCTTAGGGGATCAGGAGATCCCAGCTAGATCAAGAACAGAAAGAGAGAACAAGGAATAACAGACCATGATAAATGAAGACCACATGAGAACAGGAATAGGCAGAGTGCTGGAGAGGTCCCCTGAAATCCACAATGATACATCCTCTATAGACTGCTGGCAAAGGTTGAGAGAAAGCCTGATCTGACCTAGACTGGTGATGGGATGGCCAAACACCCTATAGGTTGTGCTGGAACTCTCATCCAATAACTGATGGAAGTGGATGCAGAGATCCTCAGCCAGGCCCCAGGTGGAGCTCCAGATGTCCAATAGTTGAGAAAGAGGAGGGACTGTAGGAGTGTGAATTGTTGAGCCCAAGATTGGAAAAAGCACAGGGATAAATAGCCAAATGAATGGAAGCACATGAATTATGAAACAAAGGCTGTGGAGCCCCCAGCTGGATTATGCCCTCTGGATACGTGAGACAATTTAATAGCTTAAACAGTTTGGGAGGCATCCAGGCTGTGGGACCGGGACCTGTCCTTAGTGCATGAGCTAGCTGTTTGGAACCTTTGGTTTACACAGGGACACTTTGCTCAGCCTGGAAGGAGGAGACTGGACCTGCCTGTATTGAATCCACCAGGTTTAAATGAATCCCCAGGGGAGTCTTGGCCCTGGTTGAGATGGGAATGTAAGGGAGGGGCTGAGGGCAAGCTGGTGGTGGAGGCACAAGGGTGGAGGACAGGGGAACCCATGGCTGATGTGTAAAATAATAACACAAATGTAATAATTATAATAATAATAACAATAACAATAATAATAAAATAAAATATTCAAATGTAAAATTTCACACATCACCTCATTGTTCAGAAGGAGTTGACATCAGTAAAGTTTGTGATTGGCATGGATTCAACTCAAATGAAGAACTAGTTTGAGCCTATTCCTGAAGCCAAAGGGAACTGATGAAGATTAAGGAATATGTGGTGAGAATATAATTTCAGGATAATACATTATAACCAGTTGGAGAGCAATGATGACTTTCCCTTAATTCCCTTGAGTAGACTCTACTTACCAAGCTCATACCATCAGCAGAATATCGGCTATAGTAATATGTGACTCTGTTTTCATAGTTCTATCTCATAAATATTATTTCCATGTAGCTTTAATCTTAATGTGAACCACAATTTTTTACAGAAACTCATGCCAACAAAATCAGTTTTTAAGAAATATATCAATGTCACTTGTAGGAATCTGTGGTAACCACTGAAATGGAAGAAATTAATGGTTAAGATGCTTTGTGGTCCAAGCATATCCTGTGAGCAAACAACTTGATATATTCAACTAACCAATCACTATACAGAATCCTTGCATTAGTATTCCAGAAGATAAAAATGTGTTATAGTAATCCAAAGAATGACTGGTCCTGACTACTATAATTTTCCAAGCAATAAAATGTACCTCTTACTTCTTAAAACTATATATTTAGAACATATAAATATATATTCACATATTAATATGTGGGTGTGTGTATAGAGATATAGAATTGTACTCATATTTTCTTTGTAGAATTTGTTCTAGATTTTTTCTTTCTGTTTTGTGCATTGTAATTCAGCATTTCTGTTTTACTCAACTATCTCAAAACAAGCAACTAGTATTTATTCATTTTAACCACAGTATTTAAGTATTTGGTAAGTGACCAGTGAATTTTAATTTGACTACTTGAAAAATTAATGTTGCAAACACAATGGCCTCAGGAGGAGCTATGGTATATAGAGAAATTCCAGTTATAGTAAAAAAAAATATATTCTGAAAGATAATCTTACAATTATTTTTATTAACAGCAGCAAAAGACAAAAACAACTAGGCAACATCCCCCAAATATTTAAATTTATTTTGTGGCACATGGGAATAATCACAAGTTCCCTATCACATTATCCTAGGCTTTATGAATCTCTACCTTTATGGGGAAGCCAATAGATTTTAAATAAATGAGTTAACTAGATAATGAATTAAATTTGAGGGGAACAGTAACCTTTTAGTTCTTAAAATAAAATTATTTGATTAAAGTTTTCCTCAAATAGTTTGTGTATCAAAATTCTCTGAGATCTTATGGAGATAGATTGCTAGGCTCTCCCTTGAAGCTTCCTAGAGAAAGTGTCCAAGTTTAAGAATTTCATTGCTAGCATATTCCAGGGTGATGCCCTTTCTGCTAGTACAGAGTGCTGATTTTGAAAACCAGCTCTGTCATTTGAAGTTTTATGCATCCAATATTAGGATTTCTTTCACTGTAGATAGGTGAACAGCTGGGTAAACTGACCACATTGAAGCCCAATTACAGTCTCCTTTACTACATTGCATCATGTTTGGGAAATTTTTCTTCTCTATTTACTAGAACATTTATTATTTTTTAAAATCTCAAATCTCATGAAATATCTGTAAAGCAATCATGAAATTAGTTTTAGAAGTATCAGTATAACCCTTTAACTATTAAAATAATGGGGAATGGAAAAATATTATGGCTCTGGAGGAGAATTCTGATGAGAAATCAATGACAGAGAAAATGGCAGATGGAGGTGAAGGTTGAGGTCAAAGGACAGAATGAAGCATTCAGGAGATTGATAAGCACTTGTAAATATAGATAATACTGCCTTATAATTTTGTGCTCACGGCCCTTTCTATTTTTAAAATATGGACCATGTTTAAAGCAGAACCAATAGCCTTATATAGAATACACTTTATATATATCCTAGGGTACTCACTATACGGTTGTAAATAATGTCATTCATTTTGATAGGAAATCCAAATATATCTTTGTTCAAGGATTATGTTTGATGTTCACAAGCATTTTTCATTGTCTGAATATTAGCTAATAAAATTAATGCAGAAGTATATAGGTGCTTGAATGCTCCCATGTGAGATGAAATCTGATCTTAAATCATATTTAGCATCAAAAATATATTTTAGTTTTAACATCAAGTAAAAATTAGGACAAGCAAAAATGGGCATTAGTACTAAATAATTAAACTAGCTTATATAAAACACCACAGATATGAAATTTCTTTGCATTATCTTTCGAAAATTATGACCACCAATAAAACAAGGCTATGGGTTAAAACAAGCTGTGACAGTCCAGATTTTGTGTATCCAGGACCATGAATAGTCAGAAATTAGCCTTTCTGTAGCGTGAACAGTTGGCAGAACACAGTCAGTTTAGTATTGAGGTAGAAAGACGCGTAGCCTGTAGTTGTTACAATAGGGCAAGAATGAGTTCATCAATGCTTATCTGCTAGAAGTTGGAAGACATGAGACAGCAAGGTGGATTGCTGAAAGGAGAAGAGATATGATAGGCGAAATTGGCAGGAAGACATTCAGTAAAGAAAGGCAGTTTGAAGTAGGGACTGCAGAAGGATTGTCTATTTAGACAGTCCCTAAATGTTTGGTGATACCCTGGAAAGCTATATTGAGACAGTTGTGTACAAGCTTACTGCTTTGGGAAATATAAATGTTTATATTTTCCATTCTCTTGGAATTCATAGTAAATATTGTATCATTGACCAGGCCCTAGTGGCCTGCATCTGCATCTGACTTGTAGCCCGTTGTGGTCCTAGTGGAAGGCCACAGAAGCAAATCTATTAAAGAACTTATTTGGTAGAATTCAGGTCAAGAACAAGGAAGATGGTAGTAGAGTGAACATTCCCTTCAAGAATGATAGCCCAGGATACCATTTTGTGTCAGAATCCAGAGACATTGTGTACAATTGCCTGTAATCACTGAACCTAAGAAAGTCACAGTTGGAAAGAGTGGGGAGTGTGGGACCTGTTTCATCTTCTCTTCTAGTACTGTTTGTCACCCTGTTCCTCTTGTGGCTCCAAATGTATTGCCTGAGATCCTGTGCCATCCTGTATAGGAAGTATGTTGAGCTAATTATTAGACTCTAGATAAAGAAAAGTTAGTTTTGTGCTATCACATATCAGCAAGCAGGGAAATAATCTATTCCAACTGTCCACAGTAGCCAACCATGTCATGTTGACCAATGATCGAGTATCATAAAATTTGAATACCTTTACTCATTTTTAAGGAGAATATAACTTAAGAAAAATCCAGAAGATGTGCAAGTTGGCAGAGGAAATAAATGCCTAACCTGACCATTGTGGCAAACCTGTTTTTTTTTTTTTTTTTACATTTCCTTTTAAGTTACTTTCTTTTAATTAAGATTTCATTTTATTTGTTCATTGCTTCATATACAGAGATTAGATAGATAGATAGATAGATAGATAGATAGATAGATAGATAGACAGACAGATAGATGGATAATACATAGGACAGGTAAATGTAAAAATCCATACCTGTTGTACTGCTTTTGTTTGTAATTTGTTTTTTTATTTTCTATGTGGCACAGGGAATTGAACAAAAACTTTGAATATGCATTCTATCTTGCTGCTTAGCTACATTCTCAGGCCAGCCACTCAGCTAAGAATCACTACACCATGCTCTATATTAACTGAATGTCATTAACAAAAAATATGGGAGACGAGATGCTGCAGCATAGATTGGGCACATGTACTTTCAAATGATATATTGATTACAAAAATAAAATTCAGCATAAATGGTATCGCCAATGTATTTTGGTATCTACATATTTCTGATTTAGTAGACCTACTCAATATTGTGAGACCTACAGATAAAGGACAATATTCAGGCTCTAGAACAATACCACCTGTGCCAAACTACACAATTCCAAAGAAGTTAACAGGGAAATTATGTGAAAAATCCAAATATAAATATAGTATAAATGGCACAGACATATCTGAATGGAATGGCAGAAGTCATAAAGCCAGCACAGCTGCTTGAGAAAGATCCCGCAGAGCTGAGCTGCATGATGGCTGCCATGCCACCTTTGGTTTTCATCTCCACCTGTTACAAACTAGAGGTACTTTTAATATTTCTACAATTTGGGGATATTGGATTGATGGAAAAATATTTATGAATTATTAATGCCTTCTCCCAGGAATGTTACAACTAAGCTTCCCCCAGGACAGTCCTGAACATACTATTCCCCCTGCTTTTAAGGAGATATCCTTATCTACTTGAAGGTTTTCCTTACACATTGGAGATTGTGACAATAAAGAAGCAAGAGGTCTCTTCTTGAGGCCAGGAGACATTTTTGAAATATTTATCCTTGTACTTACACAGGAACAAGACATTCAAAACAAAGTAAAATTAAAAAGGTCAACAAGACTCGGTGGGCTTGAAGAGTTGGCCACAGTTCAGATTACAGGCCTCTTCCCACTGTACACTCAGACAATTGCATGGTATACAACTCTGTCCTACACAGAGACATATTGATAAGCAAAGGATGAAGTGGAAAGATGATAAAAGTATGAGGTGTCAGGATCTCCCTCTCTTAGAAAAGTTAGCTCAAGCAGAGCCACTATAATGTGATATGACCAAGAAACAGCAGAATGCCAGAATTAGACATATACACAAATTCTATAAAAATATAAATGTGAACATTTTATTATTCCAAAATTTGAATAATCACTACAGCAGCTTTAGCCTGAGGATTTTTCCTGGGCACTCTGACCACTAAGAGTTAATAATACACTACTTGGGACATAGCAAAATGCCCAGGGCAGTTGAAGATTTTGTGTGGGTCTCATGTCCTTGAAGCAACCAAAGCTTGGGAACAGACTGTCATATGCCTCTAAATTCTCAAAAATTAGGTTATGTGGTTAATGAGTAATAATGATAAGTCTGTTTATTAATGATGTCAAAACTTGATGGTAAATTATTGGAAATGATAACTCTGTTCTGTCATAGTTTATTAATGATGACTAAAATATGAGCAAAAGGAAGTGAAATACATGTTCAAAACCAAAAATGATATGATCTATTTTTCGGAACATCATGAACATATCTCTGCTTACTAAATTCTGTATAAATAAAGAAACAATCTGGCTACTAGAAAGTCAGGCTGCAAGATTCTCCCAGCCACCATGTCCTGGCTTACTTCCTTCCCCTGCTGACTCCTTACACCCTCTGTAGGACCTATCCACTGCCTGGGATGGCTCCCGGCATATCTTCAACACTAAAACCCAATACAACATCAAATGATCCATGAACAATAGAAGGCTATTCCATTTAGAAGTTATGTATATAAAAGTGGGAGAGATGTCCATACCAATAGATGAACAAATTTCAACATAGATCTATCAGAAATATGACCCAGAGGTACTTAGAACCCTAAAGAACCTTACATACTATATTATATTTAAAACGTAAAGACTTCAGAATATACTCCATTCAGGAAAACAAATCAGTGCATTGCTCAGCCATCATTAAAAAAACTTCCTTCCACAGCAAATGGGAACAAATACGGAGACCCACAGCCACACATTATACACAGAATGGGAGACCTTGGAACACTCAGCCCTAAAAGAGATACTGTCCTCAAAATCTTCCCCTCATAGTACAGGGATTCTTATAAAAGAAGAGTAAAAGACAGAAGAGATGGAGGTCACTAAGAAAACTAGGACCTATAAATCAGCATTGTATATAATCAACATTACATATATAATCAAGGACCTATAAATAAACATTATCGATGTGCATATGAAATCACAGAGACTGAAGAAGCATATACTGGGCCTGCAGGAATCCACACCAGATGGAAAGGAGAAATGGACATATTGCCCCATGCCTAACCCAAAAGCAATTTCCAATTGATAACCACTGACAAATGAAAATGCAGTTTACTCCAAGGGAGTCTCACTGGAGAAAAAAAAAAACAAACTACTTTTAAGGGTAGGCTGCATGCCCAACAGTAGATGGCCAACAGGAAATGAGCTCCACAACATCATTTGAGGTTCCTTACCTCAAAATGTCCTGTATAGAATTTCCCTTGTGGTTTTTATTTACAATTTTATTTCACATATATGTATATATGTACACACACACACACACACACACACACACACACACACACACATATATATATATTTATCCTCAGGTGTTTGCATATATATTATCTCTTCAAGTTTAATGTTTTTGTGGAATTCCTGCGAGTGTGAATAAATGACTCTGTTTCATGTACCTTCTAATGAACTCTTTTCCTTCTTTTTGTTAATATTGTTCTATTCTGATGTCTTAGTTTTTGTTTTACCTCATATTATTTTATTATATTATTATCACTGTTCGTTTTCTAATGAGAAACAGTAAAAGGGTAGGTTTGGATGGGAGGGAAAGTCAATCAAAACTGGGAGGAGTAGAGAGAACTGTAATCAGGATATATTATGTGAGAAAAAAAATCTATTAATAAAAGGGGAAAAGACTACAACATAAACAAAGAATGTTTAAAGCTGTGAGAAAATAAATAACAGCTTAGAAATGCAACCCATTTGAATAGAAGCACATTTCATAGCAAAAATTCTCAAGGCCAGGAAATCATCAAAGACATATTTTATTCCCTAAAAAGTAAATTCTGACAACCTAGAATGGCAATAAAATTATCCAGCAAATTTAACCTTCAAAGACAATAATAGAAAAGTAAGTCCCTTCCAAGATTAGCACCAGCTAAAATATTCATTGTTATTCCATCACCACTATAGAAGTTACTTAAGCACCTCAGCTACACAGAGAAATTAGATAGTTCATATCTTTCCATTATAGCCATGAGAGCAAATAGTCAACTATCCAATTTAAATACACATACCAACTGAATGATTAGATTAAAAATTCAAAAATCAACATTGTGTGGCCATCAAGAAATATGCATCAACAGAAAACAAAACAATAGAAAACCAAACACACAAAACAATAAAAACATACATAGACTGAAAGAGAAATGATAGCGTGACATTCCAAGTGAATGGGGTCTTGGAGAAAAGAAAGTAGGGAAGTAGCTATATTGTGTAGGCAGAGGTTTCCATTGGAACCACCAGCTCCTTAATAACCACACAGAGACTTAATATTAATTATGAATGCTCAACTGATATCATAGATGTGTTACTAACTAGTATAACTTATATTAACCCATATTTCTTATCTATGCTCTACTACATGGCAGTATGTTTTTTCAGTACAGCATGTTCATCTTTCTTCTCTCTGTTTCTTCTGGTGACTCCACCACCCTCCTCCTTCCTCATGCTTTCTTTTTGCCCTCAAGTCCCATCTATCCTCTGCTTGCCCAGCTATTGGCCAGTTAGCTCTTTATTAACCAATGAGAGTACTACATATTCACAGTGTACAAAAAGGTTATTCCACAGATGTATTCATATTTTACAAAGCAGACTTTAAGCCAAAATTAGTAAAAGAAACAGAGGTCACAAAAATAACCAAAAAAATAAAAATAAAAAAAAAACATGCATCAGAAAATGTACCCATTGTAACATATGCCTCACACATCCATACACTCACTTTTATAAAGCAATAGATATAGTTCATAAAGTGATAGAGAAGGTTCTATAGAATAATAGTGCATGATTCAAATGCTTCACTTTCATCAACAGAAAGGCCATCTAGATGAATAAATCATCAAAAATCTTCAGAATGAAAGTACATTTTAGGTCAAATTACTTAATAGGCATCTATAGAATGTTACTTGAGTCTACAGAACACAGGTTATTTTCAGTAACTAATAGAACATGTTATAAAATGTGTCATATGTGATGACACAAAGTGATTCTTAAAAATACAAAGCCAGGGCAATAAATATGGCTCAGCAGTGAGAGTCTCTCCTTCTATCATATTGGTCCTGGGGAACTATCACAGGTTGTGATACCACAGGATTGGAAGCAGATATCTTCAACCATTGAGACATCTCACTGGTCTGAGAATGGAAGAAATTCTTTGAAAGCTATACTTCAAAGGTTCACTTAATATCTTGGCTATATTAGAAGTACAGAAATTAAACATCAAAATATTATTTTGCCAATAAACAAATGAGTTAATGAAATGATCAGACAATTCTCAATAGAATACAGAAAATTACTAAATATGTACTTAAAAGTATTCAAACATGAGAAGTTGAGAGAAGAGAATTATGAGCTCAAGTTTACCCTTTTAGTAGTCTAAGAGTGACTCTGAAGTCAGCTAAGGACCAATGTAATGGGGAGAAAAGGGTTGTGATTATATGCATGCCACCTTCCACCACAAAATAATATAAATAGAAAAATAAATGTGATAACTTTTAAAGGCCCTCATTTTTTGTTATTTATTCTGCTGATATTTTCTTTCCTATGGGGAAACATCTTAATTTCATGTAGGCCCATTCTTTAATTCTTGGGGTTATTTCCTGTGCTACTGAACTCTGTGTCAAAAAAAATATCTTTGTTGAAGAGGTATTCCTTATTTTTATTTAACAGTTTCTGTATTTTGGGTTAAAAGTTAAGATCTTTGATCTACTTTGTATTTATTTATTATTTTGTGCATTGTAAGAGATATGGGTCTAAATCTTTTACAAGTGGATAGTAGCATTACCAGAACTATTTATTGAGTAGGCTCTGTTTCACTACTACATTTTGACACTTTTGATCAAAATTACAGATTCATGGTTACATTAGTATATGTCTGGGTCGTCTGTTCTTTCCCATCAGTAAACATATCTTTTTGTACCAATGCCATGTTGTCATTTTCACTATAGCCTCTAATTCATATGGAATAATTCTGAATAGATGTGATAATCCTGAGCAAGAAGAGCAATACTAGAGGCAACAAGAACAAAGAAAAATGGTTTTGAATTGTAATAGAAGTCTTAGTATCAAAATTAACATGGGATTCTACAAATATAGGCAATGTCTTTCAAGTCAAGACTCAGCTTGATGACTCACAAACAAACTAAAGCCACCATATTTGAGTGTAGAAGATTGGCACTCAGTCCACATCACTCACATTGAATGATAATCAGCTCAATATGTATCAAAGTCATTAATGTCAAACCTGAAACAGAAAGTACTGAAGGAAACCCAGGAAAGTGTCTCAAAAGGTTATGAAGAACTCACTCAATGGGACTCCAATAATGAAGGAAACGCCAATGAAGAATAACAAATCTAATTGCGTCAAACTAATCATCTTCATACCAAAGGAAACAAACAATGACATGAAGCAACTACCTATAGAATGGAAAATTGGTTTTCAGTTTCTCATCTTACATAGATTTTTTTTGAGGAGTATATAAAGAAATATAAAAAAAAAATCAAACACACAAAGAATAAGTAATCCATTCAGTAAATACAAAAATGAATCAAACAGACATTTCTCAAATGAAAGAGATACGTGGAAAATAAATAAATGAAAAAAATAGAATTGGGTAGATACAAGTAAATATTACATCAAGTCTCTTCCATCTCATTCAACTCAGAATATCTGTCATTAGGAAAACACAAATCAAGCCAAGGATATATTTAGCATATTGTGATTAATCAGAATGTGTAAAGCCCTCTAATTAGTCATCTAAACTGGAAATTAAAATATCCCATACAAAATAAAACATAGAGAGACATCCTATACAAAAAAAGAAACCATGTCAAAGGTACAGGCAGAGAAAATGAACTCTTATACAATATTGATGTAAATATAAATTAGTCCGGCTCTGGTGGAAATCTAAGTCTATAGACTAAATTTTCCAGGAATTTCAAATAATACTCTTTTTAGGATGGTGAGAAGGCATTTACAACTTTCAAAGTTAACAGAATGTCAAAGGTTTGAGCTTTCTGCTAATTTTCTCCTTTTCTGCTATTTTTTCTACACTACAGCAAGAGAATTATTATAATCATTCAGAAAGAACATATAGCATCAACCACAGCTCTTTTTCTTATGCCCACATTTTATTTGACAGGAAACCCTCACTAGCTTCTAAATACATCCTGAATCTTACCTCCTCTCTACTAACTGAGGTTAAAACACATTACTTTCTTGAGCCCCTCAAGGGCTATGTCATCTGCCTTCCTCAAAATCACTCTCAACACAGTGGCCAAAGTATTCCATTTAACACTCCACTACAGTGTTTTTACAGCCAAAAGATGAGATTCTTGCAGCAGCCCCCGCCACTTGTTCTTCCTATGCTGTCTTGCTACATTGCCTCTCTGCTTCTCCTTTGTCCTCTCTGCTCCTTGAATTCCAACCATTCTGATTTGTTTTTTGAGGGCATTAAGTTTATTGTTTCTTGCACCTTGAATAATTTTCTTAGCTATCTCCCATGTTTACTTGATTTACTGGTAAAAACAGGTCTCCTTAAAATTAAATTGCTTTCAAATACTCAGAAAGCATATGCATCATGGAAGAAAGGCAGATTTCTCTGTAGTATAACCCCTCCATTGTTGGTTATATTGTAATCAATTCAATATGTATCAAAATAATTAATGTCAAACCCGAAACAGAAAGTACTGAAGAAAATCCAGGAAAGTGTCTTAAAAGCTTATGAAGAACTCACTCAATGGGACTCCAATAACTAAGGAAATGCCAATAAAGAATAACAAATCTATGTAATTGATTATATCTTGGGTATAGATCATACTCATTAGTCATCTATTACTTCCCAACTGAAAAAGTATTTATCCCATTAGTCTATAGTGCAGCATCCAATTTCTAGAGTGGAAATTTTTGAGGCTCTTTTGACCTAAAAATATTTACCACTTCACTGATTTTCTTACATCTAAATTCTGTATTCTTATTTTAATTTTTTTATTTTACTACCAAGTTAGATAATAATTTATATTTAAGGAGAGTTGAAACCTTAAGCCCTCTGAATGTGACTCTTTGGAAACAGAGTTTTGAAAAGAGTTGATTATGCTGAAGTGGGTTCATTAGTGTGGCCTTAATGGGAGTGGCACTAGTTTCTTTATAAACAGAAGTGATCAGAGCATAAGGACTATACAGTGCAGTTTTTATCACTCTGTGTGTCTTGAAGGGTCAGAAAACCTTTTTTACAAGGGTTACATATTAGATATTCTTCATAACAGATATTTGCATATGATTCATAACAATAGCAAAATTACCGTTATGATATCTTTTAGTTGCAGGTGACCACAATATGAAGAATTGTGTTAAAGAGTTGCAACATTAGGAAGGTTGAGAACCAATGAATAAAGAGAAAAGCAATCAAAGACAGAAACCAGCTATGAATAAATCAGAGGGAAGCCTCAGAATAAATTGACTCTGCCAATAGGTTGACCTTGGGTCAAAACTACAAAGAAATAAACTTTTGCTGTTGAGATCACCTGAGTCTTACAATAAGGTTTTCTGTATGTTCTAACAAACTAATAAATATCATAAAAACATTTCCACCTCCAAAAATATTTTATATTGTATCATGAGTTAGGAAATCAAGTAACCAAACTATTTATTAGTCTGTTCAAAGTAAAAGTGTCCACTTAATACTCCTTGCTCAAGATCACCCTCTTTTCTTATTTATAGGAAACTGTGGTGATATTGTGTCGCCCAATATGTTGTGAACTCTAATAAACTCATCTGGAGTCAGAGAACAGAACAACCACTAGATAGACATTGAGGGCAGAAAATGGTGGCATATATACCTTTAATCCTAGTATTCCAGAGGCAGAGATCTATCTGGATCTCTGTGAGTTCAAAGCCACACTGGAAACAGCCAGGCATGGTGACACATGCCTTTAATCCTAGGAAGTGATGGCAAGAAGCAAAAAGGTATATAAGGTATGAAAACCAGGAACTAGGTCTGTTAAGCTTTTAGGCTTTTGAGCAGCAGTTCAGGCTGAGGATTCATGGAAATGGGATTATATGAGTTGTTGAGGTGAGGTTTAGCTGTAGCTTGTTCTTTTTCTCTGACCTTTCAGAATTCCCCCCAATATCTGGCTCCAGGTTTGTTTTTATTAATGCAGATCTGCTTTGCTTAGAAGAGTGGCCATAATGCTATTTTCTTAAAATGTCCAGGTGTAGTTATGGAAATAAGGGAGGAGATGTTTCTGTCTCCTTGGAGGTAGAGACATCTTTTCATAACAGAATGTCAATGGAAGTGATGTCTGTCAGCCTAAGTTTTAAGAGTCATTATGAAATTTGTTGAGTTCACATTCTTCTGCTATGGAATGGACAGTTCAAAGTCAACAGCTTCAGTGCAATGCAACCCTGAGGGAAGGAGACGTGAAGAGGAGCTTCCCAGCTGTCCAACACTGATGACTCAAGTAGATGAGAAACTGGTATTGTGCTGACACCTTAGCATCAATTAGTTGTGAGTACTTCACCTTCCTAAATGACACACCTGATCTGAGGTATTTTGCATATTTTCCAATTCCTAACTATGCTTGAGACACTTAAGATATTGCTATAGTCTATATGCATTTATTTGTGTCTTAAAAGACTAATCTCAGCATTTCAGCAATAACTCCAAGAGTAAGAAGCAGCCTTTATTCTGAACAAGGTGTCTGGTCC
The DNA here is from genome assembly GCF_903995425.1 of Onychomys torridus. Classification (NCBI taxonomy): domain Eukaryota; kingdom Metazoa; phylum Chordata; class Mammalia; order Rodentia; family Cricetidae; genus Onychomys; species Onychomys torridus. The sequence continues at coordinate 61,528,965 of NC_050452.1, read as the reverse complement.
ATTGCTGTCAACCCTCCTACAATGATCTTGATCATGTTAAGTACTCATTAGATGTATGAGTTGTGTATAAACATTCTAATTGTGAAAGGTGGAGTTTTTTTGATGCTATCATTTTTTTAACTGCTTGTATATATAAATCAAATTCCTCATAGTTGTGTTAAAGAAAAGTCACCTGTGGTCCTGTACACAGAGTCCACTTTTCAAATACTTGAGGAATCCTGTCTCAGCCCTGCTTTTTCATGCCAGATGCAGCAAAGGGCAGAACAAGCCAGTCATGCTCCAGAGCATATCTGCTATCCAAACACCCTCACTTGAGAATGATGATGTAGAATTTAGAGTTGTCCCACTTAAATTTCTAGACTTGTATACATTTTGACACAGTTCTCACTGATCTGGATTCAGGAAATATGCATGTTCTTTATTTCATTTTCTTTGCAGAAACTACTTTAGGAATCACTTCTGCCTTGCTTCCAGCACCCCTCCTACACACACCCCTTCTCTCTCGCATCACTTGTGAAGGAGAATTCCTGGAGGAAAAAGCTGTTTCTCTAAAGACTGGGTAACTGGTTAAATCTTCAATGATGTGGGCAGATTGGAATGCTGCAGGCTCCTATCTTGGGGTAGCTTTACATCCATGGAATAGCCATCCCTGCCAACTCCGTGCCAGAACTAATATCATGTGACTATTAGAGAAAATCCTTTATAGTCTACTAACATAGCAGACTGCTAGCTTCCCCCAACCCAAAAGAAGAATGTTAGATAACATCTGAAGCCTAGTACCTCTCCCCATCTTATGGTAATGACCTCTCTGATGTCCCACCAATGTATTTTAAGCTTGCCTTGATTCATGAATGTTTCCACGTTGGAACATAGAATTTAGGGCAACTTAAATCTGTGTTTTCAGACCATGGTCACTCACAAAATGGCTCCAAAATAAACTATGTCTCACTCTCTTCAAGGTGAGAGCTGTGATTTTTGCATTAATGCTGCATCAAGGCAACATAAGAATTAAATTTGTCTTGAAACTTGTATATAAATATGATTGTTACCATTGACTAAATGATTAAACATTTGTGAGAGATAACCTTACCCAGAAACCAGGCTAGGAGTGGGAACAATACTTATCATCAATTACTGTTCATTTTCCATAAACATGGACTTGGGCCATGTTAGAGGGGAAATGTAAATTGTCAAGTTGTGTATTTGGCATCTTCCTTCTGTTTCTTTATTCCATCGTCACTTGTTCTGGGTTCATTGTGTTTCTTGGAGCATAAAAGCTCTTATTAGCATCCGGGATTCTATTTCCAGCCTAGACCACTAAAACTCACCAACAGTCAGGAAATACTGCTTAGTGTCTGTCATCATCATAAAAGGAGTCATTGTGGAACTATAGTGAGAGGGCTGTGGAATCCTTCTCCAGGAAATATTGTAGTTTTCTAGAGTGGGGTAGGCTTTCACATTGTTCAGCTGACTACTTAAATGCATATAGCGGACTTCAGACCAACAAACAATGGAATGTCAACAGTTTATTTTGTGGACTTCAGGTTGTAGAGAATGGTGAGCTACAGAAAACACTCTGGAATCAAGGAAATGGTGTGTGCTGACATCTAGCTGACCTTGTGTTTGACTCCATCACAGTCATTCCACTCTGCTCCCTAGTGTTACAGGATGGAGAATTAAGGACAGTTCAGGGACAGAATCTAAACCCATCATGGTAACTTATCTCTATTACCATGGTAGCTATCTCAGAGGTGTGACAGTTACCATAGCAATTTATTCAGAAGGATAAAGGGATCTAATTCAAGGCAGAATATGAGAAAAGACATTTGCTTAGGCTTCACTGAAAGAACAGAAGTGGCTGCTTCCATCTAATGGGAGAGTGTCCTGAGGGTCATGACAATGAATCCTTTTCTCTTTTCTAGAGAAAATGACCAAGGAAGTGGGGAGGCTGTGCTTTCCTTCAAGTCACAAGGAACAACTGTTGCATAATGTGTGACATTCAGGAAAGTAGGTCCTTGAGAAATTCATTAAGTTGTTCAGCCAAACTCATATCTGTCTCCTCTGCATTTGCTCCTGGTTCAGTAGAAACCTTCAAATGCCCTTAAAAACAACTGTCAGTCTTCAAAGAAATTACTACATCCCTGTTAGGCTTCTGAAATAAGGGTAAGCAGACCATTGAAAACATCTAGGTGATTCAAAGTATGACATGTCCATTAAAATGTTAGAATTGTTGGTCAAATTAGTATGTAAAAATATATTGATGTGTCTCTCTTCACTTACATAAGAATGATGCTAATAACTATGATTTTATCAAAATATCCCTCCATGTGAGAATTTGAAAAAGGTAGTATTTGGGTAGTAATGATAGATGTTTTGTTGGGTTTGGTCAATAACACACAGGTGATATTTTACAAACTGCAATTTATCTTCTTTTGTATATCTTAGCCATTTCCTCATTTCAAATCATAACAAAAGGTTAATGACATTACAGTAATTAGTCCTTTCCTTTGCATTGGAGATTTCTAAGTTTTATTGAAAAAGAAAAAAAAAAACCTTCAGAGATAAGCATGAGTAAAAACACAATGAGTTTATGTACTCCAAAAACTTTCTAACTGTAGCTTTTCCTAAACTTTGGAGTCTCTGTGCTCTTCCAGTGAGTAGATGCCATCAGTTCTTCTTTGCTGCTTCATTTTGATTTATAGCTTCATGGTTATTCTTGCTAAAGACCTTCACAGTTCATGAGCTCTCTCTACTTTACTCTTGCATAAAATGGGGGAAAACTGAGACTCAAATGAACCATGCATGTGAAGTTCTTAGAGCACAGCTGGGAACATGTGGAGGTAGTTGTGGTGGAGTACGCCCAACGTAAATGACTGCCCTTGTTGCCAGCAGTGAACATACCCAGGGAATGTTTTATGCTATTATTTATGTTTTTTATTTATTGAACGTATATGGATATACCTGTGTGTGAATGGAGGCCTGAGAATACTTTGGATGTCATTCCTAAAACACCTAGTTTTGAGACAAGGATGGTCAGTAGCCCCAGACTTGCTAAAGTGGGTTAGAATGGCTAGGTGGTGGACCTCAGAGATCCACTTGTCTCTGCCTTCCCAGCACTGAGTACAAATATATATTACTATGCCTGGCTTTTCATTAACATGACAGTGTCTGATAAGAAAAATAAGGTCAGTGAAGAACTGACTATTTTTCAATCATAATTGAGAATGTAAAGATAAATTTTATTAATATAGAACTATGCAAGTTTGGAAGAGATACCTGTTATTACATCCTAAAAGTAAAAAAGTGAGGATTCTGAAGTAAAAAATGTTTGATAACACTTTGAACTGACTTAATGCTCTCAGGACAAGGATGAGAAATCCACAGGGCGATGACATATTTTGATTGATACCTTGATAGTATTTGTAAAGTATTCCTTGGAATATATCTCCATGGTTGCTTATGGAGAGGTTTAACTGAATGTGGCTTGGGAGCCTCAGCTGAATAAAAATGGACAAAGGGGAAAGCCATCTGAGCACTGGCTTTCTCTCCCTTCTGCTTACTGACTTTCTGAGATGTGAGCAAACAGCTTCTATTGGCACAGAGAGAAGCTGTTCCCCTCCTCACCAGGATGGACTGGAGTCCCTGGGCTGTGAATCGAAATAAACTAGTCCATCCTCAAAGTGCTTCTTGTCAGACATTCAGCTACAGCAGCAAGAAAACCAACTAACGCATAGCACAACGCATTGCATTGATGTAAATTAGTTTAAGGAGAGTTTGGGATTACTGAGACACCATGCCATAAACCTTCTTCATTCTCTGAATGGCCCCATACTAAGTAGAAAAGACCTATAATTAATCCAATAGAGGAAATGTAGCATGATCCTAACTAGTCTTAACAATAAAAACCCAGAATCAGATATCAAGGGTGAAAGCTGAAAGATCAGAGCAGTAGAGCAACAGCCACTAGAAACGTCTCATTTCTACAAATCCTCAGACCAAAATGGGGAGTTGAGATCCTGTCTACACCCCACTTATATTCTTGTCTCCTCCTCTCTAGTGCTGGGATTAAAGGTATGAACCACTACCACCCAGCTCTTTATCTCTTTTAGACTGGATCAATCTCCTATAGCCCAGGGTGGGCTTGAACTCCTGATCTTCTCGCTTCCTCCTCCCAAGTGCTGGGATTAAAGGTGTGTGCTACCACTGCCTGGCCTCTGTGGATAAGGAGTGGCTACCTCTGTCCTCTGAGCTCCAGGAAAGCTTTAAGCTTTGTTTGTTAGAACACAAACAAAATATTATACAATGGGGATGGGAGGGAAGCTCTGGGAAAAAAAAAAAATTGTTCCTAAATGAACATTGACCATGGTTTCTGTCTTATAGGGCTGAAATCAATCAGAGAAGCATACTTAAGTCCTTTACAAAGTTAGATTGCCAGGAAACTATTTGCATGCAATGAAAGATTCCAAGTTTGTTTATTTGAAATGTATACATATTCAAACTATGCTTTCACCAGCAAGAAAGAGAAAATAGCAACCCCTAAAGACAATTTTATTCCCACAATACACTTCTGAGAAGCAAGGAAGACAACAGAAAGGGAGATAGTCTGGATGATATCGGACCAAGAAATAGAGACCTTCTCCCATACGGCAGAATCAGGAACTAACTGAAGAATATTCACCAGCAGCAAGAAAGAGCTCTGATTAACACCTCCCTACAGGGGTGGAATTTCTTGGATTAGTGATTTGAATGTCTCCCATTCTTACCCTTGCTAAATATCTGTATTGTTCATATACTACCCAACCCACTAATATATATTAGTTAGGTGATGAGAGATTTAGTATAATTTTCACTTTGTAACCTTGAAATCTAAAAGAAACTGCATTCAAAATTGATGTAAAGACTGTTTCCTAACACTCAGAGCTGCAGGACATGAGCTAGTATAATAATCGCGTAAGGCACTTGAATATTTCTCATTTAGAAAGGGATTAAAGGTCTTCTGTATGGTAGAGCAGAGAAGAGTGTATCATGAGTGCAGATGGGAAGACTTTGACAGAAAGAGTGATGCCCACCAAATATTTTATGAGCTACCCTGCTTTTTGCAAACTCAAGAGAGTTAAGGAATGCCATGTGGCTTATTTAGCTTCTGGAAAAAATAGCTATTTCACTTTCAGAGGTAAAGTGGGGAACTTGTTAGAGTAAGATACTATACTGTTATTTTCCAAGAAACCAAAGAGATCACATTGTCCCTTGGTGAAAATAGGGTTGAAGCAACCACTGTATGGAAGGTAGCTACAATAAGTAGTCATTATAAATGTTTGCTATAATTATAAGGTGTGTTATAATGTTTTAATGATATCAGGACAAAAAATCATTGCATTAAGTCATTGGACCTCTGTTTCTTGTATTATTGCCATTTCCTTTTTATTATAGAATCATCTATCCCAGAAGTATCCTGCAGAAATGTAAAGTGAACTATATTAGCATCCAAAGTTTAAAAGTCATACAAGAATCAGTTGAAATTAACTTTAATCACTGTTTATTTTACTTAATGTATCCACCATATAATCAACATTTTTTTAATGACAAATTGTATATTTGTTATATCCTAGAACTCATATTATACTTCAAACTGACCACATTTAATTTGGTAGCTAGTAGCTATATTAGACAGAAGATATTTAGCTATACTAATGAATACTGTCCTGTATTATCAACTGTAACTTTCAACCAGGAGAAGACCTCCATTCAAACCTGATGTGAAACGTATTATTACCAACCAGAGAGCCTAGACTTGCATATATTAACTGACTATGATACAACTTTTTATTTTGGTTTCAGGGTGTCTATCTTTGAAGGTATTTTGAATGAAATAAACATTTTTTAAAAAGTGACTCTGAGATTAAAAAAGAATCCATCTGATGCCTTCCAGAATGACTAAGATAAAAAAAAATGCAAATGACAGCTCTTGATGGCAAGGATTCAAGCAAGTGGAACACTCCTCCATTACTGGTGGGAATGCAAACTTATACAGCCACTTTGGAAATCATTATGATAGTTTCTCAGAAAATTGGGAATCAACCGACATCAAGATCCAGCTCTACCAAAGGTCACTCTGCCATACCACAAGGACATTTGCTCAACTATGTTTAAAGCAGCTTTATTTGTAATACCCAGAAACTGGAGACAACCTAGATGATTAACAACTGAAGACTAGATAAAGAAAATGCAGTACATTTATACAATGGACTATTACTCAGCTGTTAAAAACAATGACATCAGAAAATTTGTGGGCAAATAGATAAGAACCAGAAAAGATCACCCTGAGTGAGTAAATTCAGACCCAGAAAGACAAACTTGGTATGTACTCACTTATAGTTGGATATTAGCATAAACAAATGAATAACCATGCTATAATCCACAGACCCAAAGAAGCTAAGTAACAAGGAGGGCTCAAAGGGCGACTCGTGAATTTCACTGTGAAGTGGAAATAGAATAGATATCACAAGTGAATGCGGATGTTTGCATGGGGAGGGCTGGGCAAGGGAACAGGTCAGGGAAGATGGAAGGAAAGAGTACTAAGAAAGGCAGCTAGAATCAGGAGCATCTCTCCTATTAGTTAGAATCCTAGTACAATGGAATCTCCCAGGAATCTAGCTAAGACTCTTAGCAATTGGAGAAATGAAGCCTGAACTGAACATCTCCTGTAACTAGAAATGCCTTCCAGTGGAAAGATTGGAACCCCAACCCAGCCACATATCCTTTGACTTACAATTTGCTGTGGCTATAACATATGCTGGGGTAAAGGTGGCACAGACATTATGGTAATGGTGTGGTAGAAGGCCACAGAACTGTGAGTTAGAGATTTGTCCTGACTGCGGGCCAGGCGGGACACAGAAAAAGTTCTACTACATAATGGCTAACCAATGACTGGTCCAGCTTGAGACCCATATCATGAGAGGGAGTCCAACCCTGAACCTGCCTGGAGAGCCAGGACTTAGAAGATGGACAGCCCAGAGACCTAGAATAGAACCAAACATAACTGACAAAAAAAGTCCATGGAATAATTCCTAGTGATTTTCTGCTATATTCAAAGATTGGTGCCTAGCCTAATTGCCATCAGAGAGGCTTCACCCAGCAACAGATGGAAACAGATGCAGGGACCCACAGTCAAACTGTAAGCAGATCTCAGGGAATCTTGTGGAAGAGGAGGAGTATGAAAGATTGTGAGAGACAGAGGGGCCAAGGACACCATAAAAATCCCACAAAATCAACTAACCTGGGCTCACAGAGACTGAACCACCTACCAGAGATAATACATGGAACTGACCTAGGCCCTCTAAATATATATTGCAGTTGTTTAGCTTGGTCTTCTTTTGGGTCTCCTAACAGTAGGAACAGAGACTGTCTCTGACTCTGTTACCTGCTTTTGGGAGCCTTTTCTTTTACTGGGTGGCCTCATCTAGCCTCAATAGGAGAGAAGGTGCCTAGTCTTACTGCAACTTGATATATCATGGCTGGCTGATATACATGGGAAACCTGCCCTTTTCTAAAAAGAAAGGAGGAGTAGATGATGGGAGGAAGAGGGGAGGTTGGGAAGAGGGACTGGGAGGATAGGAAGGAGGGAGGAAAACTGTGATCAGGCTGGAAAATATTAATCAATTAATTAATAAAATAAATTTTAAAAAATAAACCTTGAGCAATATGATTGCACAACATTTGCAAAGAGAAAATTTTCCGATACAGTTCAGCTAAGACTTTATTTGCAATTGGAATGCAACTTGAAAGAATTGAAGAAGTTAAAAAGAAAAAGCAATAATAATAATAATAATAATAATAATAATAATAATATCCACAGGACTTTTAAGCTACCAAATTCTACATTTACTTTCTGATGACTGAGGAAATAGTAATGGTAGCAGTAATTCCTGCAGTAACAATGTTTTCCTCTTTCCTGTCATCAAGTTACAGGATAATGACCTGAAGTCCAGCACAGCTTTCTGACATCAATTCCTCTATGCATTCAAGAACTTTTTAAATAGCCAATCATTTTTTGCTTTGTGTGTCTAGATAGGTTTACTTTCTCTACATAAAATTTATGTTTACATAATGACCTAGAGATGTAAACATTTTTAATTGCTCTATGAACCTTTCCAAGCATAAGCCCCTAGATTTAAAAATTGTAATAGATGCTTTTCATTTAAAACCTCAGATACTACAGGTTTCTTTTTAATGAGCCAGGACAACATCTTTAGGAAGGACGAGATGGAGATTACACAGTGTTGTACAGAAAAATGAACTAACTGCTCCAAATCCAGAAAGGACTGTCCATTGTCTTCTAGTATAATAAACAAAAGAGAGAGGAAAAGAATGTTCCTTGTTTGCAAATATGATTCGACCACTCAAATGATATGAAACATGCATTCATGTCAGGTTATTTCAGTAGGCAGAACAACTTTGACTCATATCCTGAAACCTGATGTAAATTGACTTCACAGAACTTGATTTGGACAATGGAAAAAATTTGGAATTAAAAGAAATGAAGTTTCAAGAAAAGTTGGGCTTAGGATCTCAAATATTGCTATCAGCATTCAGTTTCACTCGTTTCATTTGAATTCACCATTCTTCCAAGAGTCCATGCTAAGTAAATACATTCTAAATTGTTAGTATGGTGAGATTACAGCAAGAACTTTCTTATTTGCTCTGCTGCTTATGAAGACAACTTTTCTCTTTGCCAAGAAAAACCCAATGGAAGTTCCTGAACCCCACAAAAATTGACTTAAATTGTATTGTGTATTCATCACCAAATAACATTTTATAGAGGCATTTTAGCCCTCTGGATTGGGGGTTTTCTTACTAAAAAGAGATAGGTAAAAAACTAACTCCAACACAGAGTCACATTGGCGATTTGAAAATTCTTGTTGAAAATTATTGGACTTTTACTATGAAAACACATATGCTTTTTCAGGTCAATCTCAAGCTACATATATACATATAAATAATTTTCTTATAGATTTTAGAATTCAGGTTACTTTTTAAGTTTTAGCAGCAAACAGTAATCTTAGCTTATGAAATGCTTTCAATATAAAATGCACAGAAAAGCCACAGTATTTAAATAATAAAAAGTTCTGAGAAAGTCGACAGATTTGCATTAGCAACAATTTTCAGTTAAATATTGCCAGACTTTTAAAAACTAACTTCAAAAACATGATAGCAGGAAGAAATAACTATTTGTGTCTTATAGTTCTATTGGTTAATAGACTGGTTAGTGCTTAGCCAAAATTGTCTCATTTTTGTTGTCAGTTCTGCACATTTATGCACTAGTTGTAAGTTTTCAAGTGGTAAGTCACAACTTCTGTGACATTTTTCTTACTTGTCCCAGCAGACTGAACTCACTGGCTTGGAACTGTTTGAGGAAAGAGGATGACTCTCTACACATTGCTCATCAGCCTGCAGACTGATCACTGGTTTTGTCTGAGGGAATTGTGTTGAAACAATGTCAAGAAAGATAAGAAAAGCATTAATGTACAGCCTCTGCAGATAATATTTTCAAATATTCCACTGACTGACATAAATCATAAAGAATGAAAAAGCACCATCTCTTTTCTTCATTGGTGGAATGAAAAACAAGATTGTCTTTTGTTTAATTGACCATGGTCCAGTCTGTCTTATGGCTGCAATTATTTCTATTCCTTCCATTGTCAAAGTCACACACCTTCCCAGTAATGCTCTTCCAGGGAGGTAGGTCATTTGAACAGTGCCTTTTAATTCTAATAGTATGACCTCTAGAGGATCTAAAGTTGACAGAGCTTTCGATATCTACCTACTTCTGACCTAGGACAATGGAAATGAAAAGAAAATTATCTGCACATAAATGAGGCATCATGTCACCATGCTGTCCTATGTATGCTTCTAAGAAGAAAGATATATATGCTTTTCTTAAAAAGTAGTTTGGCTTGTTGACCGTGTCCTTTGCTCTACAAAATCTTCTCAGTTTCAACAGGTCCCATTGATTGATTGTTTCTCTCAGTGTCTGTGCTACTGGTATTATATTTAGAAAGTGATCTTTGGTGCCAATGTGTTCAAGACTACTTCCTACTTTCTCATCTATCAGGTTCAGAGTAACTGGATTTATGTTGAGGCCTTTGATCAACTTGGACTTAAGTTTTGTGCAAGGTGACACATATGGATCTATTTGCAGCCTTCTACACATTGACATCCAGTTATGCCACCACCATTTGTTGAAGATGCTTTCTTTTTTCCATTGTACATTTTTGGCTTCTTTGTCAAAAATTATATGTTCACAGGTGTGCGGGTTAATGTCAGGGCCTTCAATTCGATTCCATTGGTCCACATGTTGGTATTTATGCCAGTACCAAGCTATTTTTATTACTGTAGCTCTATAGTAGAGATTGAGGGCAGAGATGGTGATGCCTCCAGAGGTTATTTTATTGTACAGTATTCTTTTGGCTATCCTGGGTTTTTTGTTTTTCCATATGAAATTGAGTATTGTTCTTTCCAGGCCTGTGAAGAATTGTGTTGGGGATTTGATGGGTATTGCATCGAATCTGTAGATAGCTTTTGGTAAGATTGCCATTTTTACTATGTTAATCCTGCCTATCAATGAGCATGGGAGATCTTTCCATTTTTTGACATCTTCAATTTCTTTTTTCAGAGACTTAAAGTTCTTGTCATATAGGTCATTCACATGCTTAGTTAGAGTTACCCCAAGGTATTTTATATCATTTGTGGCTTTTTTAAAGGGTGATGTATCTCTGATTTCCTTCTCAGCCTGTTTGTCTAGTATACACAGGAGAGCTACTGATTTTTTGAGGTGATCTTGTATCCTGCTTTGTTGCTGAAGGTGTTTATAAGCTGTATCAGTTCCTTGGTTGAATTTTGGGGGTCACTCATTTATACTATCATGTCATCCGCAAATAGGGAAAGCTTGACTTCTTCCTTTCTGATGTGAATCCCCTTAATCTCCTTATGTTTTCTTATAGCTCTGGCTAGAACTTCAAGTACTATATTGAATAAGTATGGAGAGAGAGGACAGCCTTGCCTTGTTCCTGATTTTAGTGGTATTGCTTTGAGTTTCTCTCCATTTAATTTGATGTTGGTTGTTGGCTTGCTGTAAATTGCCTTTATTATATTTAGGTATGTTCCCTGTATTCCTGATTGCTCCAAGACCTTTATCATGAAAGGATGTTGGATTTTGTCAAATGCTTTTTCTGCATCTAGTGAGATGATCATGTGCTTTTCTTCTTCCTTTGAGTTTGTTTATATGGTGTCCAGGATATATAAAGAACTCAAGAAATTAGACATCAAAATGCCCAACTGTCCAATGAAGAAATGGGCTATAGAACTAAACAGAGAATTCTCAGCAGAGGAAGCTCAAATGGCTGAAAGACATTTAATGAATTGCTCAACATCCTTGATTATCCAGGAAAATGCAAATCAAAATGACTCTGAGGTACCACCTTACACCTGTCAGAATGGCTAAGATCAAAAACACAGAGGACAGCTTATGCTGGAGAGGATGTGGAGGAAGGGAAACTCTCCTCCACTGCTGGTGGGAATGCCAGCTTGTACAGCTACTTTGGAAATCAATATGGCGCTTCCTTAGAAAATTGGAAATCCATCTCCCACAAGACCCAGCTACACCACTCTTGGGCATATACCCAGCTATACCACTCTTGGGCATATACCCAGCTATATCACTCTTGGGCTTAATCATACCACAAGGGCATTTGCTCAGCTATGTTCATATCAGCATTGTTTGTAATAGCCAGAACCTGGAAACAACCTAGATGCCCTTCAACGGAAGAATGGATAAAGAAAATATGGTACATATACACAATGGAGTACTACTCAGCAGAGAAAAACAATGACATCATGAGGTTTGCAGGCAAATGGATGGATCTAGAAAAAAATCACCCTGAGTGATATAACTCAGACTCAGAAAGACAAACATGGTATGTACTCACTCATAGTAGGATACTAGATGTAAAAGAAAGATGACTAGATTGCTACACAACTCCAGGGAGGCTACCTAGAAAACAGGAACCTAGGAAAGACATGGGGATCGCCCAATGACAGAGAAATGGAAGAGATCTACATGAACAGCCTGGATGACAGTGGGAGTAATGAAGGGCAAGTTTCAAGGGAAAGAAAGCTTAGGGGAGCAGGAGATCCCAGCTGGATTAAGAAAAGAAAGGGAGAACATGGAATAACAAACCATGATAAATGAAGACCACATGAGAACAGGAAGAAGCAAAGTGCTAGAGAGGTCCCCAGAAATCCACAATGATACATCCACTGTAGACTACTGGCAATTGTCGAGAGAAAGCCTGATCTGACCTAGTCTGCTGATCAGATGCCCAAACACCTTAACAGTTGTGCTGGAACTCTCATCCAACAACTGATGGAAGTGGATGCAGAGATCCTCAGCCAGGCCCCAGGTGGAGCTCCAGGTGTCCAATTGTCAAGAAAGAGGAGGGACTGTAAGAATGTGAATTGTTGAGACCAAGATTGGAAAAGCACAGGGACAAAAAGCCAAACAAATGGAAACACATGAATTATGAACCAAAAGCTGTGGAGCCCCCAACTGGATCAGGCCCTCTGGATAAGTGAGACAATTCAATAGCTTGAACTGTTTGGGAGGCACCCAGGCAGTAGGACCCAGACTTATCATTAGTGCATGAGCTGGCTGTTTGGAACCTTGGGCTTACACAGGGACACTTTGCTCAGCCTGGAAGGAGGGGACTGGACCTGCCTGTACTGAATCCACCTGGTTGAATTGAATCCCCAGGGGAGTTTTGGCCCTGGAGGAGATGGGAATGGAGGGGAGGGGCTGGGGGGAAGATGGGGGGGGGGGTTGGAGTGGGGAGGACAGGGGAACCCATAGCTGATGTGTAAAATTAAAACACAAATATAATAAATAAACAAAGGAGAAAAAAAAAGTAGTTTGGAAAATCTATCCAGGCATGTGCTATCAATCCATATTATTCTTTAACACATTTTTTTTCTTGAATAGAGAAAAGTCTTACTCTCTACTCATTCTTCACTCAAGAAGGAAGTATCTTGGTACTTGTATAGCTGATATTCTATGTGTAGAAGGTGGGAGCCCCAAATTTCCCAGTTTTTGCTCCATCAGGGTGACAGTAATTTGATCATCATTATACTTCAAATATTCTGTGAATTCACAAAAGCCACATATGTCTTTGCCAATGTTTCATTTATTACCACAAGTCTCCCAGTTAAAATCCAGACCAGAAAAGAAAATGTAGTTTCCACCATTTGGTAGAGAGAAGTTCAAGGTATTTATTCATTTGTGGTTTTATTTTGAATTTAAATCTACCATGCATGATGTCTAATATTTGATAAGATACACACAATTTATTGTTATATTTTTAAAATAATGACTTTATGATATAAGATACTGATTCTTTAATCACACTGTTTTTTTCCTAATTACTTCAAGTTAGCATCTAAACTTAAGTTCATACAAATGATTAAGGAATATGTAAAGACTGTCAAAAACTTAAGCATGAACTATATATAAAGAGAACCATTTTATCACATACAGTTCAGTGTAAATTATCTCCAAATATCCTGAGGACAAATACATGACACACAGAATTTTAAGCCACTAACAATTCTAAGCATTAACACTGACCTCAGGGTTTGATTCTAAAATGAAGATGTGTCATGCAATTACATACTAGTCCAAAGACATCTTCACAAAACTCACCTCTATCAGAAGAGGTGACAATAGTTCTTTGGCTAAATGAGGGATACTTGTTCATAAAACTCTACTTTGCAGAGTTAGAATTGTATTGGATTTAACTTAGGACCTTTAAGTTCACTGCCAACGCACAATAAGAGAGGATAGCGAATATTTTTTGCAAACTAGTAAATGTTTTCAAGTCTGTCTCTAAGGGTGACTACACATACAGTTTCTATAGCAACCATATTTCAATAACTTAATCCCTAAAATGAAATCACCCTGAAGCCAACAAAAGGTCTCTATGTATTTCATTACATGATATAAACTTTAGAACAATAATTCAATGAAGTAAGGTTATAAAATGCCTGCTTTTTTATATTTTTATGACATTTATTTATTTTGAGAAAGTGTGTGTGTGTGTGTGTGTGTATGTGTGTATATGTGTGTATGTGTGTGTATATGTGTGTGTGTGTGTGTGTGTGTGTGTGTGTGTGTGTGTGTTAGCACTATGGCACAAATATGGGGATCAGAGGACTACTTGAAAGAGTCTTTTTCTTGTCCTACTATCTAGGTCCTGGGGATTAAACTCAAATAATCAGAACTGCTTGTTTTCCAAAGTTGTTGGTGAAATTCACAGACTAAGAAAGTTTACATGTCATTAACATCAAAATAAGTTGTGTGTACTAATTTATCACTTTAAAATCGGTGCTTTCTTGGATCAGGCATGAGGTGGAAGAGGAAGGAGAAACAGTTGGATCAAGTGATTTGCTCTTTAGAAAATTACACATGGAGAAAGAAACCCAGGTATAATCACTTGAATCGTTAATATCCTCAAAACATGCTAAGTGTTTCTGAGAATTTCATCCATTTAAAGAAAACATAAACTTAACATGTACCTTTTGTCTGAGCAGTCCTGTCCTGTATTCTGAAATAGTTGCAATCCAGTGCTCAGACAGGTGACAAAATGATCCTGCTCAGACAGGTGACAAAAAATAACCTTGACAGTCATAAATCTTGAGGAAATACAGGTGGGGGGGACAAGTCACTGTAACAACTGGGAAGAGATAGAGCAGATTTGGAGAAACATTAAATTAAATTAACTACATAGGTATGGTTGTTATATAAAATTAGTTAATAAAAAGTACAACTCAAGTGAAAAACTTAAGCAAAGTTAAAATAATCAATAAGCTATCAAAATATAGCTCAAATTAGCAATGCTTTCTCTGAAGTTAGATATTATATATAATATTAGAGTACCACAGTGACACTTCTAGCCTATAGGCCCAAGGCACGAAGTGTAAGATGAAGAATTGAGATGAATGTGAGACCAAACTGAAATATGTATGTACAAACCTGTGTATATGCAGACATTTTTATACGTTATATAATTTTCATTACATATAAATTTATTTATTTAAATTTCCTCATACATCCTGGGCTACAGTGTCACACCTCGTCTATAATATATATATATATAAAACATATATATTGTGATATATAAATGTAAACAAATGATACAATTCAGTAAGTGTCTTAGATGAACTAGAATTTTATTGAAAAAATATCTCTGTGCTGGTGATGACAAGATTAAATGTCTACCCCTTTTCTGTAAAGTTAGAGACTTGAAACCTTCTACTAAAATGTATGCTTATTATATCTGAACTATAAAGATTATGAGAAAATTAGCAGAAATCCTACCTAAGTTGAAAGACTAGGGGAAGATAAGCATGAAGTATCTGTGTTGGAGTTCTGACTATCCACAGAAAATTGTGATCTCTTATGATGTGGCTGGATGTTGTGTCTGTTTTTGTTTCCTTTGCTATCGCTAGTGCAGCTTCATATTAACTACTTTGATCTTGAATTCATCTACATAACAGGTACTACAAAAGAGATCTGAGATTACTTTTATCCATATTGGTGGTTTTCAACCTTCCTAATGCTGCGACCCTTTAATACAGATCCTCATGTTGTGGTTACCTCCAACCATAAATTTTTTTGTTGACACATCATAACTATAATTTTGCTACTGTCTGGAATTGAAATGTAAATATTTATGTTTTCCAATGGTCTTTGGCCACCCCTGTAAAAGGGTCATTTGACCCCTGCTTGGGTTACAATCCACAGGATGAGAACCGCTGGTCTACATAAAAATCCCTTCCCCCCCCATAAAATTCTTCCATAAGAAGATAATGCTGTAAGCTTCACAAACAACTTCACCATTTATTATAGGAAATTCCTGCAAAACAAGCTATCCATACAATGAACTTCCTCTTGTATGGTTGTTCTGTAAATATAATAAAATATTCACTGGAACAAAGTGCCTGACACCCACACAACTAACCTAGCATTTCCTTATCTATACCAACAGTTCATGAACTTTTCTCCAGTTCCCACCTGGAAAGATCCATATGAACTAACTTGATTCCATATCCCAATCCTTGTAAGCTTCCTCCTCTTGATTCTCTATTTGGTTATATGAATGCTTTCACTTGCTATAATGGCTTAGGGTGTTGAATCAACAGGTTATGCCACTATTCTTGGAGAAGAGATATTATTATCAAATTCAGAGTATCCGCTAAAATGCCATTGAGACATTTCCATAGCCATATGTCATGGTCCTTCACTCAGAGGTTTCTATTACTGTGACAAGCACCAGAACCAAGGGCAACTTGGAGAGGAAAGGGTTTATTTCAGTTTAAAGTATGTAGTCTATCACTGAAGAAAGTCTGGATTTAGGAACTCAAGAGAGGTATCTAAGTACAGAACATGGAGGAGTGATGCTTTCTGTCTTACTCCCCGTGGTTTGCTCCAACCTGCTTCCTTACCCAATCCAGGACCAACTACTTAGGGGTGGCACCACCTTTATTGAGCTGAACTCTCCCCCATCAACCATTAACCAAGAAAATGACCAGCAGATTGACCCATAGAGATGTCTGATGGAGACTTTTAAGTCTTGCCTAAGGACCAGTCTGATAGTCTCAATTAAGATTTTCTCTTCCCAGATATGACTAAGTTTGTGTCAAGTTGATGAAACCAACCGGAACACTCTATAACCTTCTAATAAAGACTTCTCATAATGTAGTAATACTCTTTCCTTCTGAGGTAGATACAATAAATTCTTGCTTAATTGTCAAGTCCAGGGGAGGGGTGCATTTTCTGGTTTGTTCTTTTGTTTGTTATAGAAACCTGTTTATTTTATCTATAAAAATTATGCCATTGCATATGCCTAATTTGAATTTCATCCTCTACAACATATTGGTATAGAACATTCCTATGAGAATAAGCAAATAAAACAGAGAATAGATGTCTTTCTAGAAGGCAAAAAAAACTATTCAAAGCAGAGCAAACAACTGTACCAAGGCCTAGAGAAAACCACTGATGCCATTGCTCATCAAATCTAACATTTAGTTATACAAAACAATTTTACCTCCAGAGAAGAATCGTTTTTTGTCCACAGCTAACATAATAATAATAATGATAATAATAATAATAATAATAATAATAATAATAATAATAATATAAAAAACAGAACAGCACTCAAGTGTGAAGAGAAATGGCCAAAGAATTAGGAAATTTGAGACTCAAGGACCATCAGAGATGATGGGGTTTGCTTGTTTGTTTTTGGTTTTGTTCTTTCCATCTATATATGTGATCTTACCTGATAATGAAACCAGCCAATTGAAAACATCAAGAAATGTAGACCAAGAAAACCCAGTAATAATAGGTACCTTCAGCAAACAAGCAGGGAAAGGAAAACATAGCTGGCTGAAAGACTTTTAAACAACTGCTCTACCATGGCAACTGGCACAGAGAGTAGAACAGCATCCTTTTCAACTGTGTTTATGTAGTTCAAGTCTGCACAGTTTTACCCTCCCAGACTGTAACAAGGTACCCCAAGTCTTTTGCTGATATGTGTCCAAAACTGTGAAGAGTGAACCTAGACTTTCTTATAAAACATGCAGACCTATGCCCTCTCCAATCACATCTATATAGACTACACAGAAATATTGGATGTACACATTTGTCAATAGCAAGGCACTCAGATGAAACATAATGGGGAAATACCATTTTGTCATTAGCCAGAATTAATGGTGGCATTACAGTCATTCTTAAAGAAGTTGTCCAGGGAACAAGAATAGACGGGGTAGTGGTGCACATCTTTAATCATGGCACTTAGAACGCAGAGGTAGAGCTCTGTGAGTTTGAGGCCAGCACAGTATTTGAAGCAAGTTCCAGGATAGTTGGGGCTACAAAGAAATATCTATTTTACTACCACATGGACATATATAGCCATGACAACTATTGAAGATCATAAACTCACACACAGATAAAACAGTTTGAGGTAACCAAACATGATGCCATCAGAATCTACATGGGAAAACCCTTTATTCCTATCTAAACTAATGGGGAAATAAACTCTCCTTCCTTAGTCTGGTACTTCTGGGGAGAGGTGTTTAAAATTTCTTTCTCTCTCTCTCTCTCTCTCTCTCTCTCTCTCTCTCTCTCTCTCTCACACACACACACACACACACACACACACACACACATTAATTATACAGTCTCATATTAGAGTTTCCAAAACCCTAAAATTTCAACTGAAAATCCCCTGGATAAAGTATATTTAAGGGATTAAACAACACCAAAGAACCTACAAAAATGATATATGAAAAACTATAACTGTAAAAGCACAATAAAACTATAGAAATGAATGTGTTAAGAGAGTTAAAATTATAACAGGGCAACAATGCCTCTACTAGATACCAATGACTAACAAATAAAAATCTCAGTGCCAAGAATTACATAAAATGCTGTACTGTTGAGCCATAAATGAGAATGAATTGTTGATATTACAGCATGATTGAAGTACAAGGATGTTAGGCTAAGTGAAAAAGAACCAGTTTCTAAAGGCTGTAGCCTACATCATTCCACTTCTGTCACATTGTGAAAAGAACAATATTGTGGAGAGGAAATCTTCAGAAGAGGGAGACATTAAAACAACAACAATGTGATAGTTTTGTGCTTGTTAATCACATGAATCCATACATATAAACTGGCATGGTACTATAAGGATGCATTTAGCATTAAGAAATTTCCAGTTAAGATAGTCAGAGAGGCAACTGCCACTGGGTCCCACCCCTGGACACCAGCCATCCTGGGAGGACCAGCCCAAATTGGCCCCAGTTTCCAGCCACTCAGCAGGCCCTGTGGGAAGGCTCTGCTTTTCCAAGACTGCAGGCAGATCCTGCAGTCTCCACATCCTGCCCCCACACCCATTTGCCCAAGACCCCAGCCACTTCCTGAGAATCAGAGACCAGACCCCAGCTTCCATCCTGCCCTGGAACTCCCACCTGGACCAGAGGTGAGTGCCTGGGATCACACTCAGAGAGGCCCGCACCTTGGTCACAGCCCTGGGCACCAGCCACTCCAGGAAAGACCTGCCCAACTGGGCCCCAGGTTCTAGCCATAGGGCAGGACCCCCCATCCACACTGAGAAGGTTCCCCCTCTCCAAGACTCGCTGGTGAACCCTACAATCTCCACGCTGTGCCCCCACACCCATCTACCAGAGACCACAGCCACTTCATGAGACTTAGAAACCAGCCTCCAGCTTCCATCCTGCCCCGGATCTCCCATCTGGACAAGAGGTGAGTGCCTGGGGTTGTAGTCAGAGAGGCAACCACCTCTGGGCCCCACCCCTGGGCACCAACCATCCTGGGAGAACCTGCCCAACTTGGCCCCAGTTTCTGGCCATTCAGCAGACCCTGCAGGAAGGCTCCCCTTTTCCAAGACTGCAGACAGATGCTGCAGTCTCCACACCCTGCCCCCACACCCATTTGCCCAAGACCCCAGCCACTTCCTGAGACTCAGAGACCAACTCCAAGCTCCCATCCACCCTGGAACTCCCATCTGTACCAGACAGCCCCCAGCTACCATACGCCCCAGAACTCCCATCTGGACCAGAGCTTGCATCTGTCCCGGAACTCCCACTGGACAAGAGGAGCTCCCATCTGGACAAGATAAGGAGACTCCAGGGACCTCCTGAGACACAGAGTTCAACCCTCCAGCTCCTATCTGGCCAGCACTCTCATCTGAACCAAGCTTCCATCTAGCCCAGGGCTTCCATGTGGACTACAGAGAGGCTCCCTAAATCTATCAGCTCTGTCTGGACCAAGTACACTGATAAGACCAAGAACGAATCCACAAGGAGATGGGCAGACGCCAAGGCAGAAGTACATACAACAAAATAAAGAGCAATACAGCATCACCAGAACCTAGGCCCTCTCTAACAGCTAGACCTGAACATCACAGAATGGAATAAGAAGAGAACAACCTTATAAGTAACATCATGAAGAGGCTAGAGCCTTATACAGAAGAAATCAAAAATAAAGTGGAGGAACAGACAAACAAAAAATGGGAAGAACTCTATAAAAAACTAGAGGAAAGGACAATTAAAGCAGAAGAAAACAATAAGTCCCTGAAAGAAAATGATGAAAAGGCAAGGGAAACAGTCCAAGACCTGAAGAGGAAGATAGAAATAATGAAGAAGACACTAGCAGAAGGAATGCTGGAAATAGAAAATCTGAGTAAACAAACAGGAACTTCAGAGGCAAGCATAACCAAAAGTATGCAAGAGATGGAAGAGAGGATCTCTGGTGTTGAAGATACGGTAGAAGAAATACATTCATCAGTCAAAGAAAACACTAAAACCAACAAAGTCATGACCCAAAATGTCCAAGAAATTTGGGACACCATGAAAAGACCAAACCTACAAATAATAGGGATAGAGGAAGGAGAAGAATACCAACTCAAAGGCACCGAAAATATATTTAACAAGATCATAGAAGAAAAAACTTTCCCACCTTAAAGAACAAAATGCCTATGAAGATACAAGAAGCCTGTAGAACACCAAACAGACTAGAACCCCCCCCCCAAAAAAGTCCCCTCACCACAGAATAATTAAACAAGTAAACATACAGAATAAAGAAAGAATATTAAGGGCAGCAAAGGAAAAAAGGCCAAGTGACTTATAAAGGCAAATCCATAAGAATAACACCCAAATTCTCAATGGAGATTTTGAAAGCCAGAAAGACCTGGGCAGATATAATGCAGACAGTAAGAGACCATGGATGCCAATCTAGACTAATATACCCAGCAAAATTTTCAATCATCATAGATGGAGAGAAAAAGACATTCCAAGACAAAACCAGATTTAAACAATACTTATCCACAAACCCAGCCCTACAGAAAGCACTAGAAGGAAAATTCCAGCCTAAGGAAGGCAGATACACCCATGAAAACACAGGCAATAGATAATACCACAGCAGTAAACCCCAAAGAAGAGAAGTACACACACACTACCAACTAAAAATAAAAATAACAACAGGAACGAACAATCACTGGTCATTAAAATCCCTTAATATCAGTGGACT
This sequence comes from Onychomys torridus, assembly GCF_903995425.1. Taxonomy (NCBI): domain Eukaryota; kingdom Metazoa; phylum Chordata; class Mammalia; order Rodentia; family Cricetidae; genus Onychomys; species Onychomys torridus. The sequence continues at coordinate 61,507,811 of NC_050452.1, read as the reverse complement.
TAATCCACCTATAAAAAGACACAGACTAACAGATTGGAGAGGAAAACAGGACCCAACTTTCTGCTGCATACAAGAAACAGACCTCAAATTCAAAGACAGACACCTTCTAAGAATAAAAGGCTGGGAAAAGACTTTCCAATCAAATGGTCTTAAGAAGCAAGCTGGTGTAGCCATCCTAATATCCAGCAAAATAGATTTCAAACTAAAATCAATCAAAAGAGATGATGAAGGACATTACATACTCATCACAGGAGAGATCCACCAAGATGAAGTCTCAATTCTGAACATTTATGCCCCAAACACAAGGGCACCCACATATAAAAAAGAAACATTACTAAAGCTTAAATCACATATAAAACCCCACACATTAGTAGTGGGAGACTTCAACACCCCACTTTCAAATCTGGACAGATTGGCCAAATTGAAACTTAACAGAGACATAGTGGTCTTAACTGATGTTATGGCTCAAATGGACTTAATCAATATCTACAGAACATTCCCCAGAACAAAAAAGAATATACCTTCTTCTCAGCACCCCATAAAACCTTCTCTAAAATCGACCACATACTTGGCCACAAAGCAAATCTCAACAGATACAAAACAATTGGAATAACCTCCTGTGTTCTATTGGACTACCATGGTTTAAAGTTAGATTTCAACAACAACAACAACAAAAACTATAGAAATCCTACAATCTCATGGAAACTGAATAATGCTCAACTGAATCACCAATGGGTTCAAGAAGAAATAAAGAAAGATATTAAAGACTTCCTAGAGATCAATGAAAATGAATACACCACATACCCAAACTTATGGGACACTATGAAAGCACGGCTAAGAGGGAAATTCATAGCACTAAATGTCCACATAAAGAAGATGGAAGAAATCTCATGCTAGTGACTTGACAGCACACCTGAAAGCCATTGAACAGGAAGAAGCAAAGTCTCCCAGGAGGAACAGACATCAGGATATTATCAGATTGAGAGCTGAAATCAATAAAATAGAAATAAAGAGAACAATAAAAAGGATTAATGAAACAAAGAGTTGGTACTTGGGAAGATCAACAAGATAGACAAGCCCTTATCCAAACTAACCACAAGACAGAGAGAGAGCATCCAAATTAACAAAATCAGAAATGAAAAGGGGGACATAACAACAGACAATGAGGAAATCCAGAGAATCATCAGGTCATACTTCAAAAACCTCTACTCCACAAATCTGGAAAATCTAAAAGAAATGGATAATTTTCTGGATAGGTACCACATACCTAAGTTAAACCAAGACTATATAAACCATTTAAATAGTCCAATAACACCTAAGGAAATAGAATCAGTCATTAAAAGTCTCCCAACCAAAAAAGCCCTGGACCTGATGGTTTCACTGCAGAATTCTACCAGATCTTCAAAGAAGACTTAATACCAATACTCTTTAAATTGTTCCACACAATAGAAACAGAAGGTATATTACCAAATACCTTCTATGAGGCTACAATTACCCTGATTCCTAAACCAAACAAAGATGCAAAAAAGAAAGAGAACTTCAGACCGATCTCCCTCATGAACATTGTTGCCAAAATACTCAATAAAATACTGGCAAACAGACTCCAGGAACACATCAAAATAATTATCCACCATAATCAAGTAGGCTTCATCCCAGGGATGCAAGTGTGGTTCAACATAGAAAAGTCCATCAATGTAATATACCATATAAACAAACTCAAAGAAAAAAACACATGATTATCTCACTAGATGCAGAAAAGGCATTTGACAAAATCTAACACCCATTCATGATAAAGGTCTTGGAGCAATCAGGAATACAGGGAACATACCTAAACATAATAAAGGCAATCTACAGCAAGCCAACAGCCAACATCAAATTAAATGGAGAGAAACTCAAAGCAATACCACTAAAATCAGGAACAAAGCTAGGTTGTCCCCTCTCCTCAAACTTATTCAATATAGTACTTGAAGTTCTAGCCAGAGCTATAAGACAACATAAGGAGATTAAGAGGATTCACATCAGAAAGGAAGAAGTCAAAATTTCCCTATTTGCAGATGACATGATAGTATACATGAGTGACACCAAAAACTCAACCAAGGAACTAATACAGCTTATAAACACCTTCAGCAACAAAGCAGGATACAAGATCAAATAAAAAAATCAGTAACCCTCCTATATACAATAGACAAACAGGCTGAGAAGGAATTCAGAGATACATCACCCTTTACAATAGCCACAAATGATATAAAATACCTTGGGGTAACTCTAACTAAGCATGTGAAGGACCTATATGACAAGAACTTTAAGTCCCTGAGAAAAGAAATTGAAGAAGATGTCAGAAAATGGAAAGACCTCCCATGCTCATGGATAGGCAGGATTAACATAGTAAAAATGGCGATCTTACCAAAAGCAATCTACAGATTCAACACAATCCCCAACAAATTACCAACACAATTCTTCACATATCTGGAAAGACTATTACTCAACTTCATATGGAAAAACAAAAAACCCAGGATAGGCAAAAGAATCCTGTACAATAAAACAACTTCTGGAGGCATCACAATCCGCGACCTCAAGCTCTACTATAGAGCTACCATAATAAAAACAGCTTGGTACTGGCATAAATACCGACATGTGGACCAATGGAATCAAATTGAAGGCCCTGACATTAACCCGCACAACTGTGAATATATAATTTTTGACAAAGAAGCCAAAAATGTACAATGGAAAAAAGAAAGCATCTTCAACAAATGGTGCTGGCATAACTGGATGTCAATGTGTAGAAGGCTGCAAATAGATCCATATCTGTCACCTTGCACAAAACTTAAGTCCAAATGGATCAAAGACATCAACATAAATCCAGTTACTCTGAACCTGATAGAAGAGAAAGTAGGAAGTAGTCTTGAACGCATTGGCACTAGAGATCACTTTCTAAATATAATACCAGTAGCACAGACACTGAGAGAAACAATCAATCAACGGGACCTGTTGAAACTGAGAAGCTTTTGTAGAGCAAAGGACATGGTCAACAAGACAAAGCGATAGCCTACAGAATGGAAAAAGGTCTTCACCCACCCCACATCTGAAAGAGGGCTGATATCCAGAATATATAAGGTGCTGTGGATATCGCTCTGTGTAAATAAAGTTCTGATTGGCCAGAGGCCAGGCAGGAAGTGTAGGTGGGACAAGAGAGAAAAGAATTCTGGGAAGTAGAAGGCTGGGGAGACACCACCTACCGCCGCCATGAAAAGCAACATGTAAAGACACTGGTAAGCCACAAGCCATGTGGCAAAGTATAGACTAACAGAAATGGGTTAATTTAAGATAGAAAAGGTAGATAACAAGCAGCCTGCCACGGCCATACAGTTTGTAAGCAATATAAGTTTTTGTGTGCTTTTTTGGTTGGGTCTGAGCGACTGTGGGACTGGCTGGTAAGAGAGATTTGTCCTGACTGGGCAAGGCAGGAAAACTCTAACTACAATAAAGAACTCAAGAAATTAGACAACAAAATGCCCAACTGTCTAATTAAGAAATGGGCTATAGAACTAAACAGAATTCTCAACAGAGGAAGTTCAAATGGCTGAAAGACATTTAAGGAATTGCTCAACATACCTAATTATCTGGGAAATGCAAATCAAAATGAATCTTAGATACCACCTTACACCTGTCATAATAGCTAAGATCAAAAACACAGAAGACAGCTTATGCTGGAGAGGATGTGGAGCAAGGGGAACTTTCCTCCACTGCTGGTGGGAATGCAAGCTTGTACAGCCACTTTGGAAATCAATATGGTGCTTCCTTAGAAAATTGGGAATCCATCTTCCCCAAGACCCAGCTGTAGCACTCTTGGGCATATACCCAAGGAATGCTCAAACTTACCACAAGGGCATTTGCTCAGCTATGTTCATATCAGCATTGTTTGTAATAGCCAGAACCTGGAAACAACCTAGATGCCCTTCAACGGAAGAATGGATAAAGAAAATATGGTACATATACACAATGGAGTACTACTCAGCAGAGAAAAACAATGACATCATGAGGTTTGCAGGCAAATGGATGGATCTAGAAAAAAAAATCATCCTGAGTGATGTAACTCAGTTTCAGTTGGACAAACATGGTATGTATTCACTTATAGGAGGATAGTCGATGTAAAAAAAGATGGGTAGACTGCTACTCACATCTCCAGGGAGGCTACCTAGAAAAGGGGACCCTAGGAAAGACCCAGGGATCACCCAATGACAGAGAAATGGATGAGAACTACATGAATAACTTGGAGGACAGTGTGAGTAATGAAAGGCAAGGTTTGAGGGAAAGAAAGCTTAGGGGAACAGGAGATCCCAGCTGCATCAAGAACAGAAAGGGAGAACAAGGAATAACAGACCATGATAAATGAAGACCACATGAGAACAGGAAGAAGCAAAATGCTAGAGAGGTCCCCAAAAATCCACAATGATACATCCTCTGTAGACTACTGACGATGGTCGAGAGAAAGCCTGATCTGACCTAGTCTGGTGATCAGATGGCCAAACACCCTAACAGTCGAGCTGGAGCTCTCATCCAATAACTGATGGAAGTAGATGCAGAGTTCCTCAGCCAGGCCCCAGGTGGAGCTCCAGGTGTCCAATTGTCAAGAAAGAGGAGGGACTGTAGGAGTGTGAATTGTTGAGACCAAGATTGGAAAAGCACAGGGACAAATAGCCAAACAAATGGAAACACCTGAATTATGAACCAAAAGCTGTGGAGCCCCCCACTGGAGCAGGCCCTCTGGATAATTGAGACAATTGAATAGCTTGAACTGTTTGGGAGGCATCTATGCTGTGGGACCGGGACCTGACCTTAGTGCATGAGCTGGCTGTTTGGAACCTTGGGCTTACACAGGGACACTTTGCTCAGCCTGGAAGGAGGGGATTGGACCTTCCTGTACTGAATCCACCAGGTTTAAATGAATTCCCAGGGGAGTCTTGGCCCTAGAGGAGATGGGAATGGAGGGGATGGGTGAAGGTGGGGTTGTTGGGGGGGCAGGGGGGAGGACAGGGGAACCCATGGCTGATGTGTAAAACTAAAACACAAGTATAATTTTTAAAAAAAGAAAGTTCCAGTTTGATTACCATATTTTTTTTGAGCTGAGGATCGAGCCCAGGGCCTTGTGCTTGCTAGGCAATCACTCTTCCACTGAGCTACATCCCCAACCCTCATATTATGTTTTAAATATGTATGTGAAGGGAGTTGGTACTGTATTCTAATTCTCCCACTTCCTATGAGGTTACAATAATTTCAAAATGAGAGTTGAACAAAATTGATGCAGAAGTAAATTTAGTGACACAGACATCTAATATTAACTAGCCCACTTTTAGTAGTCAGCCTTTACTGAATGCTTTTTAAATAGTACCTTTATCTTCTGAAGAACTATAGATGTCTCTGCATCATACAATGACCTCACGTTTCTCATTCTTTTATGCAATTCCTTCTTTTGGCATTCTTGCTTGTATTTATTCCTTGTTTTTCCTGAAGTCGCTCCATGACAGTGCAAGCACATATGGGGTCATGGAAGTAACAGAAAACGCTCATGACAATGACCTGGAGAAAATGTTTGGAATATACTCAAGGCCTTGTAGATTCCATAGTTTTACAGTGTTTGCAGCTCCTGTTCATTCATGCATTATGCTGTTTCCCCACCTGCACCATTGAAACTTTCCTTTATCTATTTAAAAATGTTCCTGAATTATTTCTGCTGTTTTGAATTTGTAGAAGGCTTGATAAAATTACATAGGTGGGATTTGTATCCCCAAATTCCACCCAAAAACATCAGAAAAATGCATTCCCAGGATGACAATTTTCTCCATCAGAAACATTCTAGCATTAACTGTTAGTGAAATCACACTTTTCCCATATCCTTTACTAATATGTATCCAGTAAATGAATTCAAAATCCAGAAATTATTTATCCCCTTATTAGGGATACACTCTTAGCTTTCATATAGTTGTCTGTTCCTTCATTTTCCACTTAAATGATACTAATTAAGAAATACTTAACCATGTGTTCAATATTTTAAGAGAATGTAATTAAAAATATATCATAGCCAGGAGGTGGTGGTGCATGCCTTTAATCCCAGCTCTCAGGAGGCAGAGCCAGACAGATCTCTGTGATTCTGAGGCCAGCCTGCTCTACAGAGCAAGATCCACGACAGGCACTAAAGCTACACAGAGAAACCCTGTCTTGAAAAAACAAAAAACAAAAAAAAAGGAAAAGAAAAGAAATGTATCATAATCCATCACTATCCAGAGTAGCATTAACCAGTTCTGTTTAGTCTCTTTTATAATTCAGAACTCAACAATTATTGTTTCCACATGCACATTCTTCCAATGATCATACACTGGATATAGTATTTGCTGTTCTAATATGTAATGTATATCTTATATTTTTAATTTTAAACAGTTAGACTGATTCTTACTGAGTGCCCATATATATTCTCACTTTTAATAATAAATGTAGGAAAAGTTATAAAAAGTTTTGTTGGAAGCACAACTATGTTATAGTTTCCTTGTTGCAGAGGCTGTGACTCTCTGATGTCCATATTCATTATTCTTTTTGGTGATGGACTCCACCAATTTCTACTTGACTTATGGTTCTAAGGAACTGATATCACATCCTTCAACTCCTCTCAAAGCTATGAAAAAAACCATCTGCACAAACCTGATCAATAATTAAAATACTGTGAAATTATTAGAAATTCTTTTAAAAGCATTGGCCATTTCTCTATATTTGAGATTTAACAGATTTTCAGCAATGAGCTAAATAATATGTGTTGAAAATGGAGGAACAAAAATATTTGTTCTTTGAGACTTTAGAAGCTACCATGTGCACAGTGTACCCTATACTCTTACCTCTACCTTCTGTATTTTGTTGCTAGTGTGTTTGCTTGATTTTTGTTTGTTTCTTTTAATTCTCAATTGATTTAATTTTTTATTACACACATTTTATCAGCTGGAAAAAGAAAAATGTGTGTGACTTCACTAAAAAATATTGCACAGTCTGGTTGAATGGGAAATTAGTAGGGAGACCCCCACACATACAGTGCTGAAGCTGGTCAACTGAATTCACTTCCTCAACTATGAGAAATATCAGTTCAAGTTCGCATTTAGTGTTCCTTGTGAAGAAAACTATGAGCAGACACGATGGCACTTTTATGGGACATGGCACTGAAAAATGTGTTGGATGCTTTTCTTCCTTCCATCAAATTCCTGTAAAAGAGAAATAGAAAGAATCAATTCGGTTGTGCTACAGTAGAACTCTGCCAATGGCCTATGGTTTAACTTTACTGATGACCTGCAATTTGAATTCTAACAGACTTGAAAAATCAAGCTACTCTTTGCTCTTTTACTGAAGATTTTCCATGTAGTCGTGGAAATCACTCTTCAAAATCTAGTAACATAAATAAATATACTGACCCTACTGGCATTAGCTACAACACCTAAAGCATTGTTTTGATTCCAACTGTATTATTGAAGAATGTTTCAAGGTTGCAATTACAGATTGTAGGTGCAGATGAACTGAACAAAATGCTCATAATTAAACTTAATGTCAAAAGGTTTACTGAGGAGTTACTTAGTCATAGGCTTTTGTCTTTATCAGTCTGTACCCTCAAAAATTCATATATTTATTCCCACCTATCTGGGTCTAGTTTGGGGTAGAGGTGTGCCTTTTTTTTTTTCAGCTGAGAATTGAACCCAGGGCCTTGCGCTTGCTGGGCAAGCACTCTACCACTGAGCTAAATCCCCAACCCTTTTTTTCCTTTTTCTTTTTTTGGGGGTCCTTATTTATATATATGCTTCACACAAACACAGTGGAATATAAGAGTACTTAGATTACGCTATGACCTTAAAAGTAGCAACCTCAATAGAGCCTTTTTTTTTTTTTTTTTTGGTTTTTTGATACAGAGTTTCTCTGTGTAGCTTTGTGCCTTTTCCTGGAACTCACTTGGTAGCCCAGGCTGGCCTCAAATTCACAGAGATCCACCTGGCTCTGCTTCCCAAGTGCCTGGATTAAAGGTGTGCACCACCACTGCCCAGCTGAGTCTTTATGTCTTAACATATCATTTGTTTTTCCTTTTTGGTTCTTCAATATTTCAAATGGTGTAGAATCTCAAGGCAACAATTTCATTCCAAAAATCTATAATAATGATAAAATTATTTTGAAAAGATAATTTCCTTCTTCTCCTTCAAGTAGTGTGTATACAAGTTGTATACACATATATAATTAAATAGTTCAATGTAAATCTCTGATGCAAATGTATACATTGCTAATGAACATGGATATTCTGTAAAATATATTTATGAATTTATTCTACAAATTAGATGTCATTGGTATTGAAAGAGGCACAATGTACATCAAGCACCAGTTAAGTGACTGAGGTTAAGATAAACAAGGATCTATTCTTCAGTACAGACATTTCTCAAGTGTTGCTTCATTTGTTAAGGCAGTCAAGTAAAGGGATAATCCACCTCATTTATTAAGACTTCCAGAAGTCCTAGATCCTGTACTAAAGCTATATGTTCGTTAATCTTCCTTGTCTACTTGGCTAAAAGCCTTTGTACACAATGTATAGAAGAAATAACTGAGGTATAGAATGGTTACATTTTCCTAAGTTAAATAGTAATCAATTCTACTATATGTAGTTTTTCTATGAGTTCTTACAAATCCCCAAAAAGTAGAAGAAAGTAGCGAATGGCAGTAATCATATGTATATATTTTAAAGAAGAGTGAAAAGTTACTATGTTTATTTCCCATGGTTAGCCAACCTTTGGGTACTGGATGACTATGTACTACCTTGTATCTAAATTAGTTCAGAAGAGATGGAGAGCTTAGAATTTATATTGTAGTCTCTGTTTTTCCTTGTTTTCCATGGATGAGATACCTACAAACTACAGTATATTAGAACATTATTTGTATGTCCATTCTAACACAGTTTATTCCTAGAGTACATGATGTAGCTGATAGCTCTCTCTACTTGTCCCCAATCCACATCCACCTTCAACTTCTTTTTCCTTTTTTTTATTTCTTTCTTTCTTTTATTGTTTGTTTGTTTGTTTGTTTGTTTGTTTGTTTTTCGAGACAGGGTTTCTCTGTGTAGCTTTGCACCTTTCCTGGAACTCGCTTTGGAGACCAGGCTGGCCTCGAACTCACAGAGATCCACCTGTCTTAGCCTCCTGAGTGCTGGGATTAAAGGCATGCACCACCACCACCTGGCTCACCTTTAACTTCTTAAATAACCAATGAGTTACGACCCCAAGTTTCCAATCTTTCAAAATGCTAGTAATAGCTGTTTGTGAACAAATTCATCCAATTACACCAAATTTTGCTTTTCATTTACTTTTAAAAATCCCATAACAATTATGTCTAAACATACCTTTTATATTACCCTTTTCAGCATTTTAAAATAAGCAATAATAATTTATTGCCAATTAACCTAATTAAGGTTAAAACACCTGCTGGGTTTTTATGGTGTCAGGGAGCAGGATTTAGCCTGTATTCAATATGAAAATGTTTTTATTTATTTTTCTTTGTCTCTTTAAATATTTTACTGTTAAAGTCAACCTGATTCCATATACCCTCATGAAATAAGAATGCCCAATTTTCAAATTATTGCATGTGCTGCTATTACAAGGTAAACCAATGGATATCCATTTCCTGAATCATTTTAATAATCACTGCTGCCTTAATTCATCAAGCAGTACTTTTGTGTAATGGATGTTGGAATGTGTTGATAACTTTAATAGACACTTGTTAAATTGAACGTACATTTAGACAGCAATTTGTACCAGCTCTAATGACAATCTTTACTGTTCTACCAGGAGAAACTGACAAATTCAAGAAGGATGAGCACTCATAAATTCATGAGATATTAAATGACAAGATTGGTTTAACACATTCTACATACCTCATCCTAGTTGATATGAAACTGTTTCACTTGTCCTAGAATAAAAATCAAAATGACATCCATTACTCTGTTCACATTTCAGATAATCAAGGCTTACAGTAATGGAACAAATATTATTAAATGTGCATTATTATGGTTCTCACTTCCATCTTTACTATCATTATTAAATTAGTCAAAAGCATGAGATGGAAGCATGGCATTCTTCTAAGTGCTTCCTGTTTGAGGGAAAATGATACCAGTATCTACACACAAGAAAAGTGACAATTAATCTGAATGAGCATTTACTCCATCAGTATACATCTACTCCTGTTTGAGAAATATGATGTATGACTTATTCACTGAAATAAACTTTAGTATTTATTTATACCAAAATCAAGACAAGGAAGATTAATTCATGATAGAACAATGTGTGCATTGCATTGTCCTTAAGACTGCAGGCTTCAACAATAGAATCTACCCCAACCTCAATGTTTGCAGAAACACTTCCACTGCTTCTAATCAGTGTGTTTAATATTTGTTCATCCTTTTCTTGCTTGAATTTCTTTACCCTTTTTTTTTCTATTGGTAAATTTTAAAGAAAGAACAATAATAACAAAACTATCCATTCTCCAAGTACTTTCCCTTGAAAACAGCCACTGATCTGAGTGTATAAATATTTTCTTTCTATGTCCCAACTCCTCAAAGAGTAGCAGTGATAGCAGGTTTATACTGAATGTTAATTGAGGGAATGACCTAAGTCAGGTAACATGAACTTGAGTCACATTTCCAACTCTCCAGATTCATGAGAGTATACAAGCTAACTAAACTTTCTGAGCTTTAGTTTTCTAATCTGTGAAATCAGGAATACGTACTGTGAGACACGCTATTGTGAGATGCGCATATTGAAGCTTAAGCTTTATTCCCTTCCCACATCTCCTCCCCATATACATTGTAGTTGTTGTTAATTCGCGGGATTCTTCTTCGGTTCTCTTTCTTCATTCAGTTTCTCAGAATCAGACTTAAACCTTTCCAAAGAAGCAATTTGCCTTGAGGTAGCACAACCTGATTTGTTCCCCCCAAGTTGCACTCACTGGAAGCCTGGTCTCCAATGTGGTGATGTTGAAGGGGGTGGAAACTTTGGGAGGTGGAGCCTGTTGAGAAGAGAGTGGGGTGTTGGAGTCATCAGTCCAGTAAGAGATTAACTTATCTGTTAGGAGTGTTATATCCCCTGGTACAGGATTGGTGAATGAGAGCAGGTTGGAAGAAAGTGAATTCAGCTTAAAATCTTGTCACCTCCCATACCTCTCTCTTTGCACATGTGTTTTTAGTGTATGAAGTCATGCTAAAGGATGCCCTCCTCAGAAGTGGTGGTCAGTGCCACACTACTGGACGTGCCAAACCTATTTATGAAGTATCTTGTCTCACACTTTTCAATTAAAGCCACACAGAACAGATGAAGTCACTCCATTTGATGATACAATACATACGCATATCAACCAGGGCTTACTAATTTGTAGCTCATCATTAGAAATGGTTTTAAGGCAATACAAGTCCTTCAAAATGATCATATTTCAGAAAGAAAAGCACAAACCAGCTGAAAAGTAATAGTGTGTGTGTGTGTGTGTGTGTATGTGTGTGTGTGTGTTCCATGACTGTATGGTATAGTAAAAACATGTGAGCGTGCCATGCACGCATATGCATGCAGAGGCCAAGCAAGATTCAAGACATCCTCTTTGCTTCCTTTCTACCTTCTGCCCTGGAGGGGAAGCTCAAACTGTGGGCTTAGGATAGATGGCCAGCGGTCTTTGGGAATCCACCTGTCTCTGAAGCCCTTTGTTGGTGTTACAGCTGTGAATGCTGTCCCAGATTTTTATTGTTACTGTTTTGTTTTGTTTTGTTTTTAGCATGGGTCTTGGTGATTGAAACTTGGTCTTCATGTCCTTATACTTGTCAGGCATGTGTCATTGTTACCCAGTAAGTAAGCCATCTCCCCATCCTAGTAATGCAGGTGATTTGATGCTCAGATTGAGAATTTGCATTCTTTCACAATTTACTGTTCTAAACAAAACACATTGTTTTGACAACCTTCTAAAGGAAACATCAGCACTTGCCTATTTTTTGATAAAATTCTCCAAAATTATAATTATATAAAGCAGCAAAAACAGGAGAGTGGTGAGGTAAAAAGACGTTTTGAAAGGAAAACAGTAATGTACCCAATTTTTTATGTCATATATTTTTTCTGTGTCTTGATATATTTGTGAGGTTTACTCATTTTATATTTTTTTCAAAATAAGCACACATATTCATAATAATTTTTAATGGGGCACAAAATAGCACATGCTTCAGTGTGGTCAGATATGACCTAAATCTGACCTTCATGGTCTGTATTCTGAGTCTCATGGGTCTAGTACAGAATTACATCTTTCCTGTAATTATTTTTCCTATTTTCCAACATCTATAACCTTGTCCAAACTACAGAACTGTAGAAAGACCAAATCTCCCAATCTATTAGGGTGTTTACAAGACATTTTATTTTTATCAGAATTCATACTGGTGGGTCTTTCCAGCTTTGCTTCACATGATATATGAAAACTTGAAATGGACTCGGGGATGCAGTCACACTGCTAGAACACTTGTTAGAAATCTGGAGTTGGGGCGAGGTTGACCCAGTACATCCATGCATCAGCCCCTTGAGCTTGTGTGGTGCAGCTGGAAGCATCCCTAGCACACTGAGGCATAACTTCACACATGTATTTTTGGCTGAAGATTCCAAGGAAATCATAAGAGCTGACAGGCACTAATGCCAAGCATAATTAAGAGCAGAATGACTTGTTTTGAGATTGTCCTTAAGAAATGGTTACAAAGTGGGAAGGCGAGCCACGAGGGATTTCCCGGAACTTCCCCATCCATGGAGAGACACCAGTGGGTGCCATAACCAGTTGGCCTACTTCAGCTTTTCTTCTTTTTTTTTTTTTTTAACCGAAGTAATAATACTTTTCTGTTAAAAGAAGTTATGCAGAAGTTATCTTTGAAAATCCTTCATTAGTCTTCATAAATAGACTTCAAAATCACCTAGGATGAATGTAGTTTACAGACAAAAATAATTTGTGTCAATTTCTGTTCAAGGTCAAAAGTCTGAAAAGATACAAATGTTATTTTTCATAAATTAAGGTTTTGTCATAATTGCCTCTCTTTTTGATATAACAAAGTGTTTTTTCCATCAAATGATATTTCTAGCAGAAATAAATATTTTATAAATCCAGTCCTTCTGAAGCTTGCATTCAAGTAGAGTCAATCTTATTTTTAGAACATTTATGCATTCCTACTTTTAAAAAAATCATTTAAAGTTCTACTTATAAAGATCATATTTCTTCTTTACTGCCAAAAGATCACAAATGCCTACAAGGCAGAAAACTTCCTGTCGAACAAGGGAGATTAGATGAGGCTTTCAAGAGAAGATTAATCTGTCCATTGAAATCCAGTTGGTATTGCTTAAGCGGATGATTTTCTTAGCAACCAATGCAATGAAAACGATATGACTTAATGTCACCAGTTTCAATGAGTGAACATTTTGGTTCTACCAGAAGGCATTAGGTTCAGTTTTAAATAAAGTAATCATTTAAAACTGACAAGAAGCTAGTGATTGACTATAAAACCATGCAGCAGAAATGGAGAATGTGTGGAATTTAAAGAGGACTACTCCATTTTTAAAATTCAAAATTTCAAATAAAATCCTAAGAGCTTCAGTATATTGCTGATAGGGGCAGAGACTGCACATCTAATTACAAGGATTGTATGCACAAAGCACCTGAACACAGAAGATTTATCCTTATTTAAGAGGGTGTTCAAACCAAAATCTCTGTGTGTAATATAAATGAGACTGAAACTGCTTTATTTTTGCTTAATGCACTTATATAAGACACAAAATGCTTACATGTTTAAATGTTTGAGACCCAATTCTGTTTTTGCAAATTCTAACTTACAATATGATTATGATTATATAGATTTATAAAACCTCAAATATTTCAGCATATCTCTTGGGGTTTTTCTTCTTTCCCATGTTTCCATGTCCTTAATCAAGACTTAGATAACCACATATGGTCTGAAATGCTTGTCTTGCTTCATAGAGTCTTACTTTTTTTCAGTCTTTCAACTCCCTTAAGTTAAAATAGCATCATGTCATGAAGCTGTCCTGCTCTCTGATTACCACAGGCACATGGAGTTTGGCTCATAGAATTCATGACAGTCTTCCTTTCTAATGAAAAGCCTTCAGACAATTTATCCATTTGGAGGCACATAAACTAAAACATAGGAAATTCCCCAAATTCCTTCTGACTAATCACCTACCCATAGACTTAGAGTCATATCATTAAAGCATTTAAGGCAGATAGTCCCTAACAAAGAGAATATGCTAATATTTCTGTTAATGTCTCTCCATACATGGAAATACCCTGTCCAGCTGAAAGAAAATGGATAGGCACTCCTTTATAGTACATGCATCTACTAGCTATCAGCCTTCTAATTTATCCAGAGAAGATTTGTTGTATAATAAGACAGAAAATCCTGTGAGATTTGGGAGGAGAGAAGTTTAGGTCCTTGAGAATACATGAAATAAATACCAGAATGATATTTTCCTCTCAAAGATATTTAGACAGGATGAAAACACATCAAAAATATGGAAGATTGGTAATCAGGAGCTCTGGTAAAAGGTATAGTCAGAGAGGTAGCTGAATATTAGAGAGGAGAGTCATTCTTGAAACTTATGACTTCTTTCTGGACCACAGTGTGTGAGTAGATGTGATGGAATATGAAGAACTATTTCCCCCAAAGAATAGGTCTGTGGAATTCCCTAAACAAGACAGAGTCATGTTCAGGCCAACTACAAAACTCTCAGTAGACAGCATTGGTGAAAAGCAGGAAACCCTGGTCTCTGTGAGAAAAAGATAAATTGTAAACCTCAAAGAGTACAGGAAAGCATAAAAATGAAGCATAATAAGAGGAAATAATTGAGTGCAACACAAGGTTAAAAACAGAAAAATATAGAGTGAAGTTAAAAAAATTAAAATGTTATAATAAATTCTCTATGGAACTTTTAATGGAGGAAATGAATACAAGAGAATTAAATTAGAAAAAGAATGATGAAGTCATGGAAGACATTCATGACTGTGGATGGGGAAAAAAAAAAAAAAGAAAGTACCCAAGGCCTGCATATGCCCAAGGTAACTCAGTGAGAAAACATAAATGACGCAACTGAGAAAATCAGAACTTAGAACTGGTCCTAAGAGAGTAGACAAAAACAATCAGTGTTTTATAAAAGGCATTGATAGAATGACTTGAAGGAAAAACTCCTGCACACAAAATGCAAAGTGGAAGGTAACAGACAAATGTGTGAGATAAACCCGGCTGTCCTTCGGCATCTCTGTAATATTGAATATCACAATGCTCTAGAAAACATAGACTACACTGACAGGAAATTAAAGTTGTGATGCATAACAAGTTCAGTGTTAGAAGATCTCACCAATATACAAAAGCCAAAATAAAGAAATTTGAGAATAATATCAATTCTCAGAAAAAGAACCTACCCACACAGCTACACAAAGGGGTATGCTTGGAAATTTTTTGGTAATGCCAACATAACTCAAAATCAATGGCTCAAAAATAGAAATATTTTATAAATTCAATATTGCAATTTGTACAAAATTTAGTAAGCAAAGCTATTTTACTTCTGTCATTTTAAATACCATCAAATAAAGAAAAGACAACACTGAACATAAATATTAGAAAATAAAGAACAATATAAATTGTTTTGTTTTTTTTTTTTTTTTTGGTTTTTCAAGACAGGGTTTCTCTATGTAGCTTTGTGCCTTTCCTGGAACTCACTTGGTAGCCCAGGCTGGCCTCAAACTCACAGAGATCCACCTGGCTCTGCCTCCCAAGTGCTGGGATTAAAGGTGTGTGCCACCACCGCCAGGCATAAATTCTTATAGAAAACAATAATTATCTAAATTCGTGTGTGTGTGTGTGTGTGTGTGTGTATGTGTGTGTGTGTGTGTGTGTATAAAGTATATATATTAACATAACTCCATGACAAACAGCAACAACAACAAAAAAAAAACTTCAGAAACACAGAACTAAAAGTTGACACTGCATTAACAATAACCATTGGTTAGAAATTATCAAACAACTCTGTGCATATACACATATACAAATAAATAAAAATCGAGGTGAGCTGAAGAATGAAAGTAAGTATTTTGTTTTGTGCTTAAGGACTTACAATAAAGACAAACCAAATAAATTCTAACAATAAAGAAACTCAGCAGTTCAAACTCTCTATTAAAGTACAAAATTCTTGGTGTTACCACAAATTAATAAATGCTTCCCAAGGAAGCAGAGGCCAGCACTACATCATGTACATTGTCCACATTTACAGATCATGATTAATTTAGTCTTTGCAGAAAAACTCTACAATATTACATGCGTCCTCTCTTTATTGATGGAAAATGTGTGTGAAAAAATAAAAGGTTGAGAAGTTCCTAAACTTAAGAAAACAAAATAAAAAAGGAAGATGTTCACCAAATTCAAAAGTAATGGGAATGGAAATGCTGCGTTTTTTTGTTATTGTCAGCATTGAATTGTGTTGTTTCTTTTGTTTTTCCCCCTTTCTTTTTGCTGTGTATTTGGGATGGGATTAGGAGCATTGGTAAATTTCACTGTGTAGTCCACATTTTCATGTGTAGCCCAGTCTATTCTTTATTCACAACCACACTGCCTCGGCCTCCCAGGTGCTGGGATTATGAGTATCTGTCAGCATATCTGGTGGACAATACTGATTTCAAACAGTTTTAAGCATTCACACACAAGTATTGTGCAACTTTGGTTCAGTGCAAAGTCAAATTTAAAGTGATCAGCCATCAACCTTTTTTCTCCCTAGATGTCAAAGTTGTCCAAAACCCTGGAAAACCTGACAAAAATTGCTGTCTCCATAGGCATTTTGGTACAGACATGTTTCTTAATCTTTAAAAAATTAAAGCCAAGCCGGACGGTGGTGGTGTATGCCTGTAATCCCAGCACTCGGGAGGCAGAGGCAGGTGGATCTCTGTGAGTTTGAGGCCAGCCTGGCCTACCAAGTGAGTTCCAGGAAAGGCGCAAAGCTACACAGGGAAACCCTGTCTCAAAAAACAAAAAACAAAAACAAAAAAAAACAAAACAAAACAAAAATTAAAGCCAAGAACTAATATCAGAGACATTTTGATGACCATGATGCAAGCTTATACTAACCAAGTATTTTAAACATTTTTCTTAGTAATATTTTCTCAATTAGCTATTAAATAATAGAATTCAATTACTTTAGTTATTTAATATTAGCATATCTTTTAAAAGAATATCTACAGCCATATGAATTGTATTGTTAATTTTTATTTCATATGCATTTATCTGTATGCAATGAAAAGTATTTAAGATGGCATCAATTAAATACAACTGAATTTCAATTTACTTGTAGAGGTTGGGGTACATTTAAGTGGTCTGCACTGTATTTTCAAATTCTCTGAATGTTAAACATGTAAAGAAAGGACTTTTGTAATCAGAGAATTTGTCCATCTAATATTCCTGAATTCAAAAGGTGCATGCTGAACATTTAATTAAGTGTCTCGGTTGGTGTTCATAAGTGATGACTTATGCTGGGGGAAAACTATTAAAATGCAAAGAATACAAGTTCCTTTCTTGTCAGTGAAGAATTCATGAACTTGACTCTATGAGGGCAGCTGTGTAAACCCGGAAGCTGAGTAGAATAAGCAGTTATGAAGGCAAACACTCCCATCCTCCAATCACCAGGAAGGGGATCTACTTCAGTCTCCATTGCATGAATGGGGTGAGAATGTCATCAGGTACTTTGCACGTCTCCATTTTCCATGCCTTCGGGGATTTTTCCCTGCCCTCTTGGCTTTTCCTCCTGTTCTGTAGATTCATTTCTCTGGCCTCCAGCCATCAGGTGGAAGCAAGTGTCAACAACTGCACAGTTCTCTGGGAGCTTACTGCAAATATTATAGCAAAGGAGATAGTGGAGACAGTTTAGGGTACTTCTCTGGCAGGCTCTGGCTGCATTCTTCGTGAAATCTGTCACTAAAATTAGATGTTGGTAAATACAACCATGAAAAGCAGGTGCACACTTCTCTCTTGGAATTAAGAGTTCAGAGAAGAGACTGACACTGGATCAGTAATTACCAGTGAGGTGAATGGAATCAGCAAATAAGAGCTGGATGCCATGAAAACAGTTTTTCTTTTGCAGGTGCCCCCCCCCCCCCACTGCTTATTATGTCAATGTGGACCTCATTACCTTCTGTTTTGTACTGGGCTACTCTGTGAACACATCTGTCTTTCTAAGTCACCAGGCATCTGCACAGTGCCTGCCTTAAATTAAATGTTTAGGAATGTCTTGCTAAAATGAATGAGGACAAAGCCTTGGGGATCTCAACTGCTTTCCTCATTCAATATTTTGTATTTAGACACTATTTTCAAGACACCAGGAGGCATGTTTATTTGATTAGCTTAAATCTTGCTCCTGATCACTGCTTGAGAGCGATTTTAGTTTCTCTTGTCCTTCTTCCCCCGACCCTGCTGTCTTGTTATTGCCTAATCTAGGGAAATGATGAAGAGAAGTGAATGAAGTAAGGCTAACATTGAAACGGCGAATTAACCTTGTAAGTGCTAAGAAAATAGTTGCTAGTTTAATGAGGTACATTTCTACCTACAAAACACATTTCTAACTGAAAAAAAAAATTCAATATTTACTTCTTTTGTCATAGCAAACTTGAGATCGAAGGGTTTGTGTTTCCTGATTCTTCGTGGAGGGGCTGCTGCACAAGGAGAAAAGCAAGCCCTTGTCAGCCCCATGGAGCAGATTCCCTTCCCTTGTTTGTGACTTTTAACCCAGAAGATCTTTTCCATATCTTCTGTCTTGTAATATAGTTTGGAAAAGGCTTGCCTGCTGTGATGGTCTGAATGTAAGTAGACCCCAAAATCTTATAGGGAATGGCACGATTTGGAGGTGTGGCTTTATTGACGGAGATACGGCTTTGTTGGAAGAAGTATGTCACTGTGGGGGTGGGCTTTGAGGTTTCCTATCTTCAGGATACTGCCCAGTGTCTCAGTTAACTTCCTATTGTCGGCAAGATGTAGGATTCTCAGCTACTCAGCCTGCAGGCCCCTATGCTCCCTGTCATAATAATAATGGACTAAACCTCTAAAACTATAAGCAAACTAGTAAACAGCGCCTGTCTATGGCTTCAGCATCAGCTCCTGCCTCCAGGATCCTGCCCTGTTTGAGTTCCTGTCCTGACTTCCTTCAGTGATAAACAGCAATGGTGAAGTGTAAGCCAAATAAACCCTTTCCTCCCCAACTTGCTTTTGTGGTCATGGTGTTTCATGCAGCAATAGACACCCTAACTAAGACACTTGCCTTGTCATGGAGAAGAGCACAGAATCATATGATCCATATACTCAGATTGAATATATGCTACTTTGGTAACTGTATTGGTTACTTTCCTAGTTTCTGCTGGTTTAGGGAAAACTAGAGTGCCCTCCTAGGGTTCTTTGTGGTACTAATAAAAGAATCTAAGAATTGACTTAAGTGGGAGACTGGGGACAATTTTATTAGAGTTTAGAAAAAAAAAAAAACCCCAGGGCAGACAATCAGTAACTGCCTGAAACAGGAGAGAAGGAAAGTAGCTCTGCCATTTGAGTGACTGCACACAGGTCAGGCACATGGCATAAGGCAGTCACACAGTAGGGCCATGGGAACACAGAACTTAGTGACAAAGTAAGGGATCCTGAAGTATCAGACAAAGCAGACTTAGGTTCTGGCCAGCATCCAAAAGACAGGCAGTAAAAGAAACAGGGAAAGTTACCTTCCTCATGCCCTGCTCACTTTCTCTTCCTAATTCTGTCCAGGACTCTAGCTCAGGGAGTGGTGCTACCCTCAATCAGGATGGGTCTTCCCATCTCAATTAATTCAACCCAGGAAAACAGTTCATAGCCTTGTCCAGAGGCTTGTTATCGCAATGATTCTGGGTCCTTTCAAGTTGAAAATTGCTATTAGCAGTCATGTGATCAACAGAGGAATGCAAGCATCACTAATGATTTTTTTGATAGTGCTTCTTTTGGCTAGAAGTGAGAGACTGTTGTCAGTTGGCTTTCCCTCAATTTAAGTTTCCTTGTATGACTTGTGCCTAGCAGATGGACTGTAATAGTTCTATATGATTTGAAGACAAGTCAAACTCTTGAGGTGTCAAGATCTGAGCTCTTATCAGGTAAAAATCAGAAAGCACTATAGGATCTTCAAGATTCTTTAAGCAGTCCTTTCTTGGTTGCTCTGATTTTGTGCCTTGTCCTCTGAGCCAGTGCCCTCTCTCTTATCTAACTACCTTTTTGTTAACAAACTCAAGACATTCACAGTATGTTACTGTGTGGTGGTATTGTGTTCCCCAAAATATTGTGTACCCTTATAAACTTATCTGGGGTCATGGCACAGAACAGCCACTAGATACATAGGCAAGAAAATGGTGGCACTCACACCTTTAATCCTAGCATTCCAGAGGCAGAGATCCATTTGGATCTCTGTGAATTCAAGGCCACATTGTAAACAGCCAGGCTTGGTGACTCATGCTTTTAATCCCAGAAAGTGAGCCTTTGATCCCAGGGAGTGATGGCTGAAAGCACAAAGATATATAAGGCTTGAGGACCAGAAACTAGAAGCATTTTAGGCTTTGAGCAACAGTTCAGCTGAGATCCATTTGGATGAGGACACAGAGGCTTCCAGTCTGAGGAATCAGAATTAGCTGAGAAATTGACGAGATGAGGAAGCTGTGGCTTGTTCTGCTTCTCTGATCTTCCAGCATTCACCCCAATAACTGGCCTCAGGTTTGATTTTATTAATAAGAATTTTTAAGATTTTGCTACATTATTGCTTCCTGTACAGTCTCCAGGGAGGACATCAAAATTAATGCTTGGTGATCATCACCCTGAAGACTGAGTTTTTACCCTGGCAGACCTAAAATTGGGAGATAAGGCTGCCTTAGAATATGTTTTCTTTAAGACTAAAAAGTAACAAGCCATCCATCTCTGGGGTAGGGTGGAGAAACCTAAATCATCAACAACCAGCACTGAGGCCCAGGATGTTTCCAAGACTGAAATAAAATCCCTTTTGCTGTAGATGAAGACTATTCCCATCCTGCTGAAGTTATTGGAAGCTCTGAGATCATGAGCACTACAACACACATGTTAAGATCCTTGTCCTTTTGTATAATCAGGAAGTCATTTTGCAAGCAGCCTCAGCTATGATTACAAAAAGATGCCCTACCCTTTCCAATGCCCATACTCATGATGCCTATTCTATAAGAGCCTGAAACTGGTGATAATAGGTAACAGTTACTAAACTGTTCGCCATAGCACATGCCAAGCATGATGCCTGAGTAATTCCATGAGAGAAGAGGTATTATCCACTTCTCAGATGACAAAATGCAAGCCCCTAGTAAATTAACACTCTATGTCTACACTGTCATGAAAAACATGAAAATGCAATGTTAGAATTAGGCATGGTGTCTCAGAGGGAAAAGCTGCCCACTCTAGCTCAAATGTCATAGAAATATTAAGATGGTCTTATTTGTGAACTCTTGCTTGAAGCAATAATTTTTGTAACAAAGAGAAGTAAATGATTTACCATCTGGACAAAGAGCTGGATTTTTGCCTTACCACACATTCATTCAATGAATTCATTTGTGAAACATACATTGATACTCAGTGCCAAACCCTGCCTTTGCACTGGAGTCTAATTTATATTAATAGACAACATCTGCATGCTCACAGTCCTTCTACTGGAGAAAGAAGTGTGGCAGTATGCAAATGAATACATAGCACACTAAATTTTAACTTTTAAAAGATGAAAATGGTACGATTCCAATTCAAGGTCAGACTCCAAGATGTGCAGTAGGTTTTGGAAACTGCAGAAACAACAGAACTCTGTATGCTCTGTTTATTCCTATGTCTACATAACTGTTACAAGGTGCAATTTGTAAATTAGGAATAGGAAGAGATTAAATAAAGCAGCTAATAATAGCATAGAAAGTCACAATACACTATTTAAAAGCTGAATAAATGTGGTCTCTCACTCACTATTGCTCTCTCTTATTAGCCCACTCCAATCTTTCTTGTCTCTAAATATTTTCATATACTTTATTGACCCTTATTCTTCCTCCTCTTCTTCATCTTTTTCCTCCTCTTCCTATTCTTGTATATATATTTGGATGCAGTGTGTATAGTGTCCCTTTGTGGGGAGGGAGGTGCACGGGCATAGAATACACATGTACATGTGTTTGGAGGCCAGAATTTGACTTCAGGCACTTTTTTAATTGCTCTCTTCTTTGTGTACTGAGTTACAGTCTCACTGAATACAAAGCTAAGTGATTCAAAGAGTTTATCTAGCCAATTTGCTGTGTATATTTCCTGTATTGACATCTTGAACACTATGATTACAAGTGGTCCACCATACCTGATCAGCTTACATTTGAATGCTGAAGATAAGAATAAGGCTTTATATTTGTGCAGCAAACATTATATCCAGTTAGCTATATCCTTAGCCTCTAGTGGCCTTTAGTTACTGGTACACAAGCCAAACAACACTGCAAAAGTTGATTTGAGAATAAAGATGAGCTAGATGATGGTGGCACATGCCTTCAGTCTTAGCACTTAGGAGACAGAGACAGATCTCTGAGTTTAAGGTCAGCCTGGTCTACAGATTGCATTCCAGGATATCCAGGGATATGCAAAGAAACCTTGTTTTGAAAAAGCAGAGAGAGACAGACAGACAGAGACACAGAGAATAAAGATGGATCAGTGACTTTGTAATAAGCAGAGAAGGTAGAGTGTACAGTACAGATACCTCAAACATAGAGATGATCTGTACTCCTGAACAGAAGAGGTTACAGTTCAAACTTTGTCTTTTTTTATTTATGTACTTTTACATTTAAATCATGGGTGAAAATTAGAGGCTTGGAAAGTGAAATGAAAGATAAGGGGTGGGGAGAAGACAAAAATAGGCTGACAGAATGAAAATGAGACAGGAGTAGCAGGCTTGCCATATTTTGTATGGTATTGAGGAAGACCTCAATGAGATTTGTCTGTTTGCTAGACAGAGAGGCCATTGGTGCGTTTGGTGCAAGAATCATTCTCACAAAGGCCAGAGCCAATGTAAGTCCTTGAGCTAGAAGATGAGATCAAATGGGATGGACAAGTAACTCAGGGTCTTGTCATCAATGACAATTGTTTCACAGTAATAGGAATGAAAGTACACTATTGGATATTTTACTAAATTAAACACATTAAGACTTTTGAAAAGACTCTTCTAATTGTCTCTTAAGCAACTGGTTCAGAGTTATAATTTTTGATATAAAAATTAGAAAATATAAGTCTTACAAGATGTATTCAGGTGGGCACATAGGGCAGATCATGAAATCCTTTTCAGAGTCATTGAAATAAACTCCCTTTAGACTGAAGTGGTATACATAGATAACCCCTTAGATTTCTACAAATGTCACATAATACTGTGAATAATGTCAGGGTTTTTGAAACGAATTTAAAAAACAGGAGAAACTACATAAGCCCAGTTACATCAGCTGCTGAGAGAATTTGCCTTTCACTAGGAGGCTGTACCTATAGCTGCCTTTCTAGTAACTCAGCTAGAGTATAGTTGACAGAAAAAAGCCTGAGATTTTGCATCTTAATGAGCTTATGTCTCAGACAAAGATATGACAGAGTAATTGAGGGGATATTCACTCCCACTTCTGCTCTGCAGAAGGCCATACCAGACTCAATCTCTAGATCTCTCTTCTCTTCATCTACTTCATATGTCCACTTCCACTTCAAAGATCTCTTTAGAAGTTCAATACTTACCCTGGTTTTAGTGTGTCCATTATCTTCTCTTGAAATCATTTTTATTTTCATTCCAAAATTGCCTCACCAGGGTTCAGTGTGTCTTTTCCAAACTACCAAGTTTCAGCAGTTTATCATGTTCAACTGGTCATTCATTTTCAGACTCAATAACCAGTGCAAATACAAGAAATGCATATTTTCCTTTCTAAATGCTTTGTCATCCCTCTTTCCTCACTGCATTCAAGATGTTCTCCATTTGAATGTCAGGAAAATGTCTCCTCTGCCTAACAATCAGATTCAGTCTACCTTATTTCAACCTCCTTTACCAGTCACTGTGAAATTCACTTTATATGGAGGTGTGAGTTATATCACCCTTTCATTAAGAACTTGCTGAAGTTCACCAGCAAGCAAAGCCAAGTTCCATTATCTACATGGAAAAAGTCTTCCCATGTTAGATGGTCACCAAGTACTGCCAATGAAAATCAAAGCTAGACATTGATTGAAGCAACAAAAATAGATTTTATTGAGGCTTTGTGTCAAGAGGAAAAGAGAGCCCTCAGTAAAAATGATGGCTCAATTCCAAATATCACAATGACAGAGTTTACACTCAGTGATCAGATTTGGAAAGAGGGGAGATGAGATGAGTGGATATAAAATTGAAATTGGTATTAAACAAACAAGCTCAATCACCCTTAATGAAGGCAAGCCAGAGAGGTCAGATAAGACAATATACAAAATAGAAGAATTTGGACAGATTTAAAGTATACTCAGATAACTGGGAGTGACCTAAAGCTAGCCAGTGTTATGATGAGTATGGAAGGCTCAGAGGACTCTGATGAAAAAGTTGCATAAGGAGAGCATATTGTTGGGCTTCACCCAATCCCATGCAATTAGTGGAATTTAAATACTTCTTTCACTCATTAGATACTCCAGCTTATAATTGCCTTTTTCTGCTGTCTACCCTCTCAAAGCCATCTCTACTAAAAAAATAATAATACCCATGAAGAAACTTATAGGAAATCTTCAGTTGGACATGCTCTTATTTCTGAGGATGATAATCAAGTGGTGAGTGTATCTTAGCCAAAACTGTATATCAAATCCTGTCTGATGCACAAAGAAACATCCCAACATCCTGATTGTTTGAAGGATATTTCTTAATGTTCTGTCAGTTCTATTTTTTTCCTTGTTTTAAAATAAAGCCCTTGATGTTCAAGAAATTAGATGTGAGAAAGAGAAGAAAGTGTAATATCTTCTGATGTCTCCAACTCTCCAGTCTCTTGACTAGAGTGAGAACATGTTGAAGCTAGAGTAGTCATCATTGTCTGGTAGATTCTAAATGTAATAAAAAGAATATGGTACTGAATACCTTTGAATTTGCAAGGTCTCATGGAAAAGAAAGAGTAGGTTTGTGAAAGATTTAGTAATGTAGCTGATGACAGGTAATTTATATATATGGAACAATGATGTTCCCTTATAGACCTGTTCACTTATAGACCTGAATTTGTAATTGAAATTATATTTTGCATATGTATGTAGCATGAATTCTAATTGGTCTTAATAAAAACCCACAGTCAAATATCAGGGTAAATGATGAAAGATCAAAGAAGTAAAAGAGCCAGCCACGGGAGAGACTTCTTAACTCTGCCAAGTCCTCAGACTGAAAGGGCTGAGCTCCTGTCTCCACTCCACCTTATTACTTCCTCTCTCTACCCAGTATATCACTTTCTGTTTCCTCCTCCCAAGTGCTGGGATCAAAGGCAAGAGTTCCCAAGTGCTGGGATTAAAGGTGTGTGCCACCACTACCTGGCCTCTAGTGGCCAGCTCTGAACTCTGATCTCCAGGCAAGCTATATTTGTTAGAGCACAAAAGAAATATCACCACATTTCACTTTTTTTAATCTAAAATAAAAAAGAATGTTATAACTAATATAAGAAAAATATATAAAATAAGTACAATAACTCTAAGCAATATATACAGACAACAAATACATCAACAAGTTCTAGTTCATTAACAACTGACAAATTTAGAGAAAATACTCCATATCTAATCTATCATGGTGAACCCAAAAGATTATACCTAATTTACTTTCTATTTGAACTTTCATTACCAAAAGTACCTTTCATTGTCTCACAACCTTATATGCTTTATATCTCTTTTTTTAAAAAATATTTTTATTTTATAATTAATTTAATTTTACATATCAGCCACAGATCCCCCTGTCCTCCCTCCTCCCACTCCCCCAGCCTTCCCTCCCCTCCAATTCACCCCCTATTCCCACCTCCTCTAAGGTAAGGTCTCCCCTGGGGAGTCAGCCCAGCCTGGTAGATTCAGTTGAGGCAGGTCCAGTCCCCTCCTCTCTACACCAAGGCTAACCAAAGTGTTGTGGCATAGGCCCTAGATTCCAAAAAGCCAGCTCATGGACCAAGGACAGGTCCTGGTTCCACTGCCTGGGGGCCTCCTAAATAGTTCAAGCTAATCAACTGTCTCACTTATCCAGAGGGCCTGGTCAGATATTCTAGAACTGTAGGCCAAAGATGGATGCCCCCATGTTGCAAAGGAACCTTGGGTGACTGTCCAGGCAGTCAGCTGTTTTAGTCATTTCTCACATTTTTTGAAAGTAGCTTGCTTATATTTCCTGCTTAGTCAGGCAATATTATTTCCTTCTCCAGTCTATGATGGGATTTGAAGATTGTATAGTTATATTTTCTTTGTTAAAAGATTCAGAAAAGAAATTCACTTAAAGAGGTGTAAAGTGAGAAATGACTAAAACAGCTGACTGCCTGAACAGTCACCCAAGGTTCCTTTGCAACATTGGAGCAAAGTATGTTATTAAAACACCTTAAATGACATATTTGGTATTTGAAGTATTTGAAAACAACCTGTCAATTAAAATATATCTCTGTTTGACCTTGACTACCTGTTTTACAAGTACCTGACTATAAGTTTTAATATAATGACTAATTACTAACTTGCATTGTTTCCTAATTAGTTGGACTAGAAATTTGCATAACATTGTTAAATGAATAGTATAGGTACAATA
Source organism: Onychomys torridus (assembly GCF_903995425.1). Taxonomy (NCBI): domain Eukaryota; kingdom Metazoa; phylum Chordata; class Mammalia; order Rodentia; family Cricetidae; genus Onychomys; species Onychomys torridus. Next base: position 61,480,932 of record NC_050452.1, on the reverse strand, counting down.
CTTTGATTAAGAGTAGAAATGTATGTACAGTATGTTCTAACAAAAATAATCTCAAATTTGTATCAATATACAAAGATCCATATTGATGAAAAATATTTCAAATTAGTGGTTGCTTTTTGACAGTAGAGTCAATAATCTATCCTTTTATCCTATCATTTCTATATACCCCCCTTTTTAACCATCACCAATAACAACTTGCAACCAACCACCCTAAACAGTTACAAATATCTATAACCCATTAAAGGACCAAAAACCATCTATTCCACCTCTTGGGAATGTGGGTGCCATGTTGTTAAGTTTATATTCTGCTGTCTAGGGGCAATAGCATCTTTAGGGGATCCTGGAAAGAAAAATTTGGGTTAATTGTCAAGTCCTGGGAGAGGTAGCTGTAACATTTCTTGTCCATTTTCTGCATAATGGGAAAGGGTGGGGCTTGTCCCAAATCCTGGCTACAGTAGTCTTTGAGGCTGGATCATCTCAGCAAGTTATCTCCAAGTTGTCTTGAGCAGTTTGTAGTTCAAAGCCAATCTTTGGTTGGTGTTTGTCAGCTTAGTGGCACTATCATAGTCCATATGGAATCATTGTTGTGAGACCCCCACCATCCTTTGGAGACTTCAAAGGTCACTGTTAGTGATGGTCCTGGTTAATTGCAGAAAACATAAACATTTTAAATGTCATGTGAAGCAGATCTTAACTAGATTAAAGGATAAATATTTGTAATGTACATCCAGAGTACAAAATCTTAATTCCTAGCTACCTGATAGAGACTCAAACCTGAAATCATGTACAGGAAGCTAGATGACGTCTTTTTCTCTTTTTCTAGAATTAGTTAGTACTCTATATTACCATTAAAATATAGACATAGATAGATATATAAATAGATGAAGATCTTATAAATTTTCAGATAATATTTATACTTTAAGAAAAGTGTTAAAGAGTCAAAATAAAACCCAAGGATTATGAGATTATTGGCAAAGAATAGTTTCTATTTTTTTTCCTTCTGTCCCATATCTGTTGGCTCTATGGACATGAGACAGTAATTTTGGATTTTACTTTAACAAGCATGCTTAGGTTTAGAGGACAGAGCCATACTCCAACTTCAAATCCACCTTTAATTTTCAGTTGAACTTGGACCACAAAAGAGACCATTTGCATTATATGTCTTCAGAGAAAAGCAGAAACAAACATTTGGGAAGATTTATGAAATTTCATCCTATTGGAGATGTGCTACACTAATAGGCCAATTTATTGTTTTTATTGTGACTATTTTTGGGTGATTTGTCCTTTTTATTCACATGTCTCATTTGTCCAATATTCTTCAGATTCCTTAGCTGAATGCCTTCATTCTCCTAAAAAACAAAAACAAAACCCTGCCCTAACTCTAACTTTGGGGAGGTTCCCTTTTGGCAAGTTATATCTGATCAAATAAGAAACATTTGTTAATCTTATAAGTTAGTTCAGATTGAACAGCCATGCTGTTTGATAAACTATCATCTCTTCTAAGTAAGAAGTCTCTCTTGCTCAAATTGAACCTTTATGATTTATGGGTTCTCTTGAAAATTTTTGTTCTCTCTTCTATAACTGTTCTATCATCTAAAGCAGTATGTTTTTTTACAAAAGGCACTAGATTTTTCAGTTGCTCTGGGAAGGAGTTTCCTCCAGGATGACAGGAAAGGATTGAACCAAATTTGAAATGGGGCCTTCAAGAGGCACCTCAATGTGTTTGATTTACAATGGCAAAAAAAAGTCCCTGTTGATCTATACTCATTAGTCCAATGCCTGCCCTTGCCACACCATCTGCATACTCCAGAAGGGAGGGACATTCTGCTTGGATTATGCTTAGGAAAAAAAAAAAAAAACAAAACATTGTTTCTAGGAACAATCCCTTTTAGGTGGCCTTATTTACTGTAGTTCAAACTTGACATTTTTATTTTTTTTCAAACTCTGGCAATCACCTCTCCTATTCAAGCATCATCATGGTTATGAGATTCAATATTAATTATATCTTGGATCCATTCCTCCAGGAGTGCTGATCTTGCCTTTAGCAGCCTAATTACCCTTTTGCATTGTGCATTAGCATTTAGAAAATCCAGAGACTAAATTATTATTTGTCTAGCTTCCAAATTTGGTATCATCTATTTACTTCTGAAGTCAATCTTTGTAAGAAATCAGTGAAGGTTTCCTTTGGGCCCTGTATAACTTTAGTAATGACTCAAATTTTTCCTACATTTTCAATTCTGTCCTAATCATGTGTCATAAAGCCAGGGTGTGGTCATCATATAGGGTTTCACTATCTACATTAGCATAATCTCCCTCTCCAAGAAGTTGGTCTTGGGAGATTTTCATACCTCTAGTCCTACTTTGTGGTTCAATGGTGTTAGCTTCATCTTTCCACCAGGTCCTCTACAGCAATTGAGGATCAGGTTCCAAAACAGCTCTAACCAAGTCTCTCCAGTCTTGAGGGATAATTCTATTAGAAGTTGACCATGAGTTTAACGTCTGCTTCACAAAAGGTAAATGCATGCCATATGAGACAATCACTTCTTTGAATCTCCCCAAATCTAACTTTTGCACAGGAGTCCATTCAGCTCCTACACAGCCTTGAGGGTATCTATCATTTAGCAGTTCCTATAAGGTTAGTGGATAAATTAAAGTTGGTTGTTTGAAAGCCTTAGACTGTTCCTCTCTTACCTTATAATACAATGATGAGATTGGTTCTCCTTTAAATTCCTCTCTCTGGGTCTGAATATGTCTATGATCTGTTTTAATAAGTAATTCTAAAACTTTTATCTTGGCACTCACATTAACCAACTTTTTTAATGATGAAGCAAAATGATCAAATTGACATTACATAAATCCCACTAAATTAATTATCCTTTCATTTAATTGTTTCATTTTCAAATTGTGCATTATGTAATCATATAGAGAAATAACTCTCCATCATAATAGTGTTTCCCATTTTTTAATGGGGAAAAACTCTCTCTCTCTCTCTCTCTCTCTCTCTCTCTCTCTCTCTCTCTCTCTCTCTAATTCTCCCTTTTAGGAATTCCCAATTGTCTAACCAAATCTGCCAGCGATGACTGTTCAGATGTAAGGCTGACTGCTTCTGCATAGAATAGTAGTAGCCAGATCAGTTTTTCAAGGCAGCTACCTAGTTTGGCAGCAGCCAGGTCCAGGGAAAGCCCACAACCCACCAGGAAAAAAAGAAGCCAAAGAGTCAGCCATCTGCACAAGGGAACATGTGAAAGCAGCTAAATCCTGTAGTGTTTGGAGCCAGATGCTTGTGTGTGGAGTCTGTGGCAGAGAGGTTGTAACAGAAAAATCTCAGACCCACTTAGGGCAAAAAAGAGAGGAGAACCTAGCTGGTGAGGTGTTGACTCCACTGGGAGCCTCTGCATGGAGCTCTGGAATATGTCAGTGGCTAGAAAGCCACAGGTAAGCAGCGTTTTTGTGAATTCATGCCACCAAAGTTGGGCACCAGATATAACATGAATTCTAATTGGTCTTAATAAAAACCTACAGTCAGATATTGGAGTAAATGATGAAAGATCAGAAAGTAAAAGAGCCAGCCACTAGAGAGACTTCTTAACTCTGCCAAGTCCTCAAACTGAAAGGGCTGAGCTCCTGTCTCCACTCCACCTTATCGCTTCCTTTCTCCACCCAGCCATATCACTTCCTGTTTCCTCCTCTCAAGTGCTGGGATCAAATGCATGAGATCCCAAGTGCTGGGATTAATGGTGTGTGCCACCACTGCCTGGCCTCTAGTGGCCAGCTCTGAACTCTGATCTCCAGGCAAGCTTGATTTGTTAGAGCACAAACAAATTATCACCACATATATATGCTCACCTTACCATTGTGTGATTTTGCTAAACATTGTTCCAACTTCCCTAAAAAGTTTGTCAATACATTCAGACCAATACAGGTGGAGAAATCCATCCCACCCCAATTCAAACAATGTTTACTAGTTTACCTGACTCTGAATAATGGATTTTCGCTAGGACATGCTGATATTAAGATAATAATATTTGGGCTGGTGATGGTGGTACATCCCTTTAATCCCAGCACTCAGCACTTGGGAGGCAGAAGCTTGTGGACCTCCAGAAGTTCAAGGCCATCCTGGTCTACAGAGCTAGGTGTAGGACAGCCAAGGTCACACAAAGAAACCCTGTCTCAAAACAAAAAAAGATAATCATATGCACCACATACACTATTTATAACATATATATGTATGTTTTATACATACATGCATACACATTGACGGCAGAAACCATTACTTGCTTTTCATAATCAATAACTTCTTTCTTCTCACAAAAACAGTGTAGCAAAGTATCCGTTTCATGAATAGGGTAACTCAATAATATCAACTCACTTCTCATGTCACAAAACTAGAATTCCACATTGCTAAGATTTGACCCATCATCCTCTCTTCCCAGCAATCTCCTAAATATTCACTACTCATGGCAATGGATCTTGAGCCCTAGTCTTCTAAGAAAAGATGCCAGGTGTTAAATACACAAGTAGACAACATGGCAATGAAGACATGTGGGAGAATATGTCAGGAATACAAACAAAAGGCAAGTCTACTGTAAGCTGGAGGCACATGCCTCTTAGTTAGTCAATGGCTAACACAGCTGGCAGGATGCTGTTCAGCTTCTGGTGCACTTACCACTTTTTCAAGAGAAGTCAGAAATCTTCAATTGTAATTGATCAGTTTCTAACTAGTTGTTTAAACTAGTTTTTCTAAACATTGTGGAGCTATAGTCAGTCCCTAGACTGGTGTGACTTTTTAGTTGTTTTGTTTTCTTTCAAAGTTCACATTTCATGTCACAGAACTGAAGCTTCATGCAGTAGAAAATATTTGAGCCCCAATGTTGTATCCTGAATTTAACTGTGACTTGACCTAAATACTTACCCTCTGGACTTGTTTCCTCATCTGAATTCACCAATGGAGCCTACTGCACTACAGCTCTGTACCAAATATGAGACGTGCTATTGACCAGTTTCCTCAGTGTTTCATTTCCAACACACTTCTGCACGGGCTTGCCCTGGAGCACTGTAGTTTGTGTTATTACCCCCACATTACCCCTCCTCATCCTTCATTCAGGTCAAAGACAGAATCACACTTATGTAAATTGTTCCCTAGGTACTGGCATTGCTAGGGTTAAAAGTACAGTTAAGTTTTGGCATTCTTTCCATGACCCACTGATGGAAGGAATTTTTTTCCCTTTGTGCTTATACTTTATATTGAAGCTGTTGGTCTTCATTACAAGCAATTTTCAATCACTTCTGATAACTGCTACTTGACTAGGTTACAGATTTTCCGGGGGAGAAAAGTTACAAAATGAAGATAAGGGGCCAAAAAGCACTGAGTAGGAGGGCAAGGATTGGCCGACATTTCAACAAGGATGTGATTGAACAAGTCTCAGCCACACAAATGTCACCCTTTCTTCACTTTGGCAAAGGGCTTCTCCTTTTGCAGTTATGACTATCAATGCACAAAGCCACCTGAGCCCTTGGGGAGACATGCACTTATTGTTCCAAATGTGAAAGACTGGCAGGTGAGACAGACTGTGTTGCTTATGACATATTAATAAGGATAGGTCCAAACTTTTGCTCTCCTTAACAAAAAGATGCTGTGGGATGTTCTGTATGGCAAATGTGTTGATCTGATTGGTTAAAAGAAATAAAGTGCTGATTGGCCAGTAGCCAGGTAGGAAGGATAGGGTAGGCGGGACAAGGAAAAGGAGAATTCTGGAAAGTGAAGGCTGAGGCAGAGAGAGACTGCCAGCCGCTGCCATGACAAGAAAGAGATAAGGTAATGGTAAGCTACAAGCCACGTGGCAAAGTATAGATTAATAGAAATGGGCTAAATATAAGAGTAAGAGCTAGACAATGGTAGGCCTGAGCTAATGGCCAAGGAGTTTAAATAATATGAATGTCTGTGTGTTTGTTTTATAAGTGGGTTGTTGGACTAACAACGCTTGGCGGGGGCTGGAGAGAAGCTCTCCAGCTAAAAAAAGACACTGAGAGGTTGGGGAATATTCTGGATTCTCTCTTTCCTTCCCATCTCCAATCTACCCAGACTTCCTATTGTTGAAATCCAAACTGAAACCAGCTGACACAAAAGCCTCAGCATTCCATTCTGAGGGTCACAAATCCTTCCTTCTGATTCAGCCAAAAGTAAATGAAGAGCACACATGGACTGAAGGGCAAATACACTGAGTGGCTAATTGAGACCCCCACCTGTAAATTAACTAGATAGTGTTCTGGCTAGCACCACCCAGAATGTTTCCCGAAGTTTTTTATTAAAATAGGCAACCATCACTTTTTATGATTACACACTTCTCATGTGAGCTCACTAAATGACTACATTTGAGAGAGTTGCCCCAGCCACAGTAGTGACCTGGAAAGTAGAATTGGAGAAACCTGACTCATTAAAAGACAGGCTCTAGTCCAACATGATGATATTTTAATTGCTTCTCACATTTGAAAACTTTGATTTCATTCTTCATTAATGTTCTAAGTGACTGTGATGGAATACCTGAACTGACTGAGTTATTTTTTTAAGGTCTAATTGGCTCATAGTTTGGGAGGTGACAGTCCTCAATCAAGAGACCTCATTTGTGTGGACTCTTCTGGGAGTTTCCCATGACCATGGCAGGGAGAACATTCTAAATTAATCTGCTCACTTCATGAGCCAAGATGCAAAGAAAGACTGAGTCCCACACTCTCCTTTCCAGGGCATGACCCCAATAATCTAAGAATTTCCTATATGGCTCTGCTTTACCTTCCACAGTTATTCCCATTAGTGCCACTCTGGAGGCAAACCTTTAAAACATTTTTGGCAACAATTAGCATTTGATAATCATGCTTGCCTCACTGAGTTAAGTCAGGAAGAAGTGAAACTACCTACAAAACTCCAGGATGATGTCCTGGCTTTTCCTTCCCCTTTAAGAAGCCATGTTATATTTCCCTTTATCAGAATGATTAATTTTCTGTGGTTGACTTCTCTGTTTCCATCGTGGGAAGTTCATGTTCCAATAGAAAGAAAAACCTCAGGCAGTGCCCTTTCCCACGGTCTCCACACCACATCTTCTAGTCCCCTCCTCTCTGTTCTTTCTACCATTGACACCCAGCCACTTCATGTGCCTTTCCTGTCGCCTTTTCCGTTATCTTATCACTTAGCTGGCTTGCTGTCTGTTAGTGCTAGGAGTTTCACAGAGAGCTCTAAAAGTTTTCCCTAGATTCCCTACTGACAACATCAGTGTGAAAACACAGCAAGTTACAGAGGAGGAAATGACAGAACAAGGTGTTAGTGTGAGCACTACTTTTTTTTCCTTCTAGAAAAGCAACACACACACACACACACACACACACACATAGAACAGTAAGCAAAAACATGTTTCCTTCACTTTCCAAGTTCTTTAACAAGAATAAAAAAAAAAATCATCCAGCATGAATTATTTTTTCCTATTTAGTAGTGAAATATGGACCCTCGTCCTTATCCCTGTCAGCCTGTACATTCCCAAGAGTGAGCAGCATGGGGTATTTTCCCAGAGAGAATATCAGAGCTGACTTTCCTTTTATCTCATACATGAGCTACTCATCCCACTGAGTGGAAAAAGCAAGGAAACAGGCATTTACAAAATGTTCTTTAACGAAAATATACCCATTAATATGATGGAAACTCCCCTGCTTTTGATCTCTCTGTCTCTGTCTCTCTGTCTCTGTCTGTCTGTCTGTCTGTCTCTCTCTCTCTCTCTCTCTCTGTGTGTGTGTGTGTATGTATATACAAAGCATTTGAGCTTTGTATATCTGTTTTCTGACTTGCTTTACATTTGGCAGAGATCTAGCATATCTCAATTTTTTTCTAAGTCCTCATAGAATTATACTGTGAAGGTGTTGCCTGAAAAAAATGTAGTTATAGGTGGTTTTTTTGATCATCTGGCTCAGTGACTGTCATCCAGCAATAAGATGGTGAGAAATAGAAGAAGCCAATACCCTCCTTTAGCCTCAAAATGCATATATATATGCAATTCCAAATTCACATTCACTCACCACAAATCTACATACCACACATATACAGCACATACAAAAGAATGAAATAAAACAACTACAGACCAGGAGATACCTCTGTGATCCCAGTATAATCTACTATTCCTCTGTCATTTACTCTTGAATTTGACTATATATTCAAGCTACTGATGTCTCTTAAAAATGATTGGAAAGTTCCCTGGTTCTTCCCGATAGTGAGAAACATTTCATGAGATCATGGCTGAGCCCAAACTACCATTGGAAAACAAGTGCCAATGATTAATTCATCCTCCTATAGCCCTGTGTCAGTGGTTCTCAGCGTGTGGGTCACAATTTTGGGGGGAGTTGAAATACCCTTTCATGGGAGTCTCATATCAGATATCTTGCATATCAAATGACTACATTACAATTCATAACAATAGGAAAATTATAATATGAAGTAGCAACAAAAATAATTTCATGGTTTCAGGTCACCATAACATAAAAACTACATTAAAGGGTCCCAGAATTAGTAAGGTTGAGAACCATTGGTCTATTTTATCTGGTTCTAACTTGATTAACATTTTACAAGGAAGGGAACCCAGACTTTAGAATGCTCCTTCTAATAATTTAATGAATAAGTTGCAAAACAGATCGAATCTGTCTTTCTGAAAAGAAAATCCCATATGGCAGCTCACTTGCTATAATCTACTGCAATACTGGGTGCTGCAGATGGATTTTCAAGCAATTCCTGGTGGTGATGTAGGAACTTTTATAAAAGATACAGTATTAGGCCGGCCAGGGGTTAGTGAAGATAGAGCCTAGCAGAGTGAAGAGAGAAAGACTTCCATTTCTCTATACCTCCCTTATCCCTTAATTTTGTGTATCTATACAGATGCAAACTTTGGTTCTCTATCTGCTTGCAGTTTGAATCTCAGTGTCACTCAAGACTTACGATGGCATCTCTTCCATGAGAGCAGCAACAGCATTTCCGATCTCTGCAAGCCACTGCAGGCTATGTGAAGCCATCTCCATGTGCCTTCTTTCCTAAGAGGGACAGCTACTTTCATTAATGAGAAAACAGATAGGCAAAGGAGCCAAGTGAAAGCCCAGAGAATCAACTTTTGATGTCAGAGGAGCATGAAGTCCAAGGACAACTTGCATATTCACTTCGGCCATGCAACTCAGTGTTGCTGGACATCAGCTCTCTCCATGAAAACCAAGGCAGTCTTATCTTCAGATTTCAGAAATGATAGAGTCAATCTCTTCTCCCCTGTGTGTGTGTATGTGTGTGTGTGTGTGTGTGTGTGTGTGTGTGTGTGTATGTATGTATGTATGTATGTATGTATGTATGTATGTATGTGTCCCCACACAAAGATCAGGATTTAAACATAAATCTTAAGCTTAAAAACTATTATTTTGCTGAAATTCACTTTTTGGTTTAAATATGAAAGACTTTATCCACCACCCATTGATATGTTAGCAAATGTTCTAAAAATGGAAAACATTTAAAAAGTAAAGACAAGCACCAATTCTTTGTGACTTCTTGTCCTTGAGTCTTAAGTGGTTTTCCATAGAGTTCAGATTTTAGGAAAAGCCCAGACCTACAAATTATACTTTTGAAAGGTTGGTTTTTTTTGTTTGTTTGTTTTTTTTTTTTTTTTTTCAATCATAGAAGTGTCAGATGCCTGAAAGGTCAATTCAGAACTTTAATTTACAAAAGAAAGAAGTGATGTCCATAAATGCCCAGTGCCTTGAACATACCACAGTTGTGTCTTTTCATATGCATAATTGAACTATACACATTTTTTTACTTTGGTGTTGTACATAGTAATTTCTCTTATTTTCCCTTTTCCTTTCTTCTGGCATTATTTATGAAATTTCACTGTGATAAATATGCTTTGGCTTCATTATACCTACACATATTAATGCTTCTAAGGGAAACTTTATATTCGGGTCCTTATTAGTGCACAATGTAAATTGGAAACAGACTCTAAATGGCCAGCTACTAAATTTTTTTTAAAAAAACATGATAGGCCCACTGGAAGCAGGCAGCTGTACTGACATTCTTCTAAGGGCAAAGGCAAAAAAGCAAACTGCCAAGGGAAAAGGTACTGATTCCTGTTTGGTGTTCCTCTACCACCAGATTTATTGACCTGCAGGAGAACTCAGTGGCTGTTTTGCCCTAGTCAATATTAATTTCTAGGTTCAATAAATCCTGGTAATGAGTGGGGAATGTGAGTCAGCATGTCCTTATTAGATGTGTTCACAAAATGTGCCATGAGAAAAAGAAAAAAAAACAATCAATCAAACATCAATGTTTCAATATTACTTCTGACATATTTTAAACCTTTTGTCCTTTGTTTAGCTTTTATATTTGACTTTACCTTTATTTTTCATTTAAAAAACTTTTGCATTCAATATATTTTCATACAATATGCTATCCTCTCTCCCAAGTCCTCCCAGATCTCCCCACCTCTCTGCCCACCCAACTTTGTTCTCTCTCTCTCTTTCTCTCTCTCTCTCTCTCTCTCTCTCTCTCTCTCTCTCTCTCTCTCTCTCTCATGTATCTATCTATCTATCTCTACCTCTATTCTATCTATCTCTCTAGGTCTTGATCTCTTACTCTCACTCTCAAATAAAATAACAAAAAATGAAAACCAAACAAATAAACAACAAATACTCTAAGAAGACAAAATAAGCTAAAATAAAATAATGTTAAACAAAAAGCTCACACACAAAAAAAACTCATTTCTTTTGTCTTAATCGATTACTCCTAGGCATCAGGTCTGTCCTGGAGCATGGTTAATATACTAAATGATATTCCATTTGCTAGCAGGTATAAATTACGAATAGTTTCTTGGTTAGGGGTAGAACTCTAGGACCAATTCCCCCTTTCAGTCCTAGGTCCCCATCTGGTTTGAACCTGAGCAGGTGTTGTGTGTGCTACCACAGTCTCTGTGAGGTAATATGTGTATCAGCTCTCTTATGTCTGGAAGAAACTGTCCTTGAAGTTAACCACCATCTTCAGCTCTTCAAATCATTCCACATCTTCTTCAGCATAGATCCCTAAGCCTTAAGAATCCCAGCACTCAGGAGGCAGAGGCAGGAGGATCTCTGTGAGTTCTAGGCCAGCCTGGTCTACAGAGTAAGATCCAGGACAGGAACCAAAACTACACAGAGAAACCTTGTCTCAAAAAAAAAGAAAGAAAGGAAGGAAGGAAGGAAGGAAGGAAGGAAGGAAGGAAGGAAGGAAGGAAGGAAAAGAAAGAGAGAGAGGAAGAAAGAAAGAAAGAAAGAAAGAAAGAAAGAAAGAAAGAAAAAGAAGAGAAGAGAAAAGAGTTTGATACCACCTTTAACACATCTTGTCAAATCTTGGAAGCTAAATTAGTACTAGGATGACAGACTTTACCTTTAAAAAGACAAAGAACACTTTCCCTACAATTGGCAAAAGTGCTCCTGCACAATGGTATTTTCTATCTTCTGATGGCCTTTCCTTTAGTGTCCTTCTATTGATCCCAGAACAAGGCAGCCAACCTCATGCAAGGAAGACAGACTCTCATTTTACCTATAGACTTAGAAGTCAGTGACCTCTCTCCTCTCCAGTCTAAATGTAGATGGCAGGTGGCAATTGACAACAAGAAGTGGACAGCAGTGAGCACATTTGGCAAACAACTCTATATGTACATACAAGTCATGGTGAGCCTACATTTAAGAACCACATGGGAGAGCTCATAGGAAAAAAAATAAGCTGAAGACCAATAACTGATTATCAAGTTCAATGTCACGAAGCAAACACCAAGTGAGTTGTTTTATACACGTTATTTTTAAATGTGGAACAATGCAAAGTGTCTCCATGTTCTGTGTTTGGAAATCGCAGTTCTATATACTTACTTGCTATCCCAGGGAATTCCACATGGACCTCTTTTTTTCACTTGCTTCTGCCACTTTTGATCTCAGACTGAAAGAGGAAAGGATTAGGACATGGGCTGCTTCTCTGCACAGCTCCAGGGATAGACTTGATTGGGACAGCAAGGGGGTAAAGAAAAGACAGATGGAAACAAGGACAGAAAGCTGAGATTGGGTGAGCTGGTCTTTCTCCTGGAGAAACCACAGCACTCAGAGATGGTCAGCATGTTTATTATGTAGAATTGAACAGGGAGGCAGAGTTATTGCATGCAGCTGAACCAGGGTTATTACACAAAAATAAACAAGGAGTGGCTAGTCTCTGAATGGGCATAGTCTTTAGGCTATAAATACCCAAGGGATAAATCTGTAAGGATGTTATCTGTACACAGTATCAAAATCCATATACAGACCAAAGGCAATTCCATTTTCCTCTGAGCCCCATCTTCTGGGGAGAATGTTTTGCCTCTTCTCCACAAGTTTGAGATAAGAGCTCTTGACATGGCCATGCACATGAGAACAGCACACATTCTTCACTCACTCAGGGCTTCCTACACTTTCCACATCCCCGCCTCTAGCAAAGTAAGAGTCTTGAAAATCCCCATTTCTGAGGAGTTTGTATTTCTGTGTCTGCCTATTTTGAAGAATTTTCTTCCAAAGGAATTGTTCAAGTCATTACAGAGTTATGTGGCTGATATTATGAAGAATAAATACTTGGGCTTTTTTTTTAATCCTGTTTTCTGTTTAACTTTATACTACAAAGAAAAATGCATCTCATAAACAAACAGTTTTTGGGATTTCTCTAAATCTATGAGTGAAAGATCTAATGACATTTGGAGCACAGGGAGAAAGTAGAGACGGAAGTAAAGAAACTATTTTACTTCAACAGTTACATTAAACTATAAAATGAATGTGCTTGCAAAAGCAGTGTATGTTTCAGTCCAATCATGATCACATTAAATAAATATGGCACACATTTTTTATTAAATTTTCAAAATTATGTTTCAAGTAAGCATTGTGAAGGATGCTATTTCCTGAGGCCTGCCTTCCCACAATATAAAACAGGTTTTGCTCACACACTTCCAGCGTAACTGACAAAACTAATGAACTCCATCATGTGAAATAAGCCAAAATAACCTATGTTCAAGGTACAGTCATATCACTGAATCACCTCCACCAGGAAGTAAATTATCTCAGCCATTGAATCCATACACATCCTACTGAATGGTCTTCATCTTCCAGGGACTAATTTCATTTCATGTGGTTCTAATATAGGGATGAAAGATCAGTGAGAAAGCTTTTTTTTTTTTCCCCTGGGAAATGTTCTGTCATCTATTCTCAATTTTGAATTGGATTGCTGCAGAAAGGTATATGGTAGAGATTAATATAAAAAGAGAACATCACATGTGAAAGAACTTGAGATATCAGGTCCAAAATTATTTTCTCCAGGAAAGAAAAATTCTAGAAATGGGAAAACCAAGTTCATGAGTTCACTCATTCACTCCCTTCTAGGAGGCTGTGTTTCAGCATATTACTTTGTAGTTCACTAGTGGAAGATTCCAAACCTCAGAGTGAGGTCAGAGACGTATCTCAGCAGCGAAATGCTTGCTGTGAATGTTCAAGGACTGATATTTGCTCCTAAGTACCAAACAAATGAAAAAGTAAATCAAATGTCTGATGGGAGGGAAAAGAATGATGCCATGGCGGCCACTCTGCCCATCTGATTCTATACTAGCTATTCTGCTATAGAAAGAGACTTCTTCCTTTGGAGCTTCATGGTGGTGGCTTCCTGTATATCTCTTAGATCAGGTTGCAGTAAGTCCTTTGCAATTCATGCTTTGGACCAAAACTAGTTTCAGTAATTAGTAAGAAAAATGCTTCAACCTGTAGGCATAAGTACTTCATTTCCAAACCTAGTTCAGCCAATTTTTGACCCAATGTATTTCAGTGTAGATCCTCATTCATATTCAATTACCTTCTCAGTGTTTATTTCTCTATATATCTGACTGAATAGGCACATGGAGCTAAATAGACACACATGGAGGTTTATTTCATTTATCTGCTATTTACATGTATAGAGTAAATAGTGATTAGTATCAGAACGTATAAAGCACACAAATGTGCACATGGTTACGACACTATTTCTGTGATTGCAGCAGGGATGGCATTCATTCTGAACCTCTTCCTCAGCCCTTCCCAACAGGCATCTGAAAGATTTCATTCTAATACTGAACTCTATTAGCTACCATTTCACAATTTATATATTAATACCTCATAATCTCACTTCATGCTACTGCTCATTGCATCAAAAGGAATAAACTATCTAGCCTTATGTGTGTGTGTGTCATATAAATTTTATCATGTCTTTTATTTTTTGAGATTTTAATATAATTATATCATTTTTTTCTTCCATATCATCCCTCTAAAACCTCCTAAATACCCTCTTGCTTGCCTTCAACTTTATGATCTACTTTTCTATATAAGTATATTCATATATATGTATATATGAAAATTGAGTGATATTTAAGCTGTTTCCATTTTCTATCTCTTGTGAATAGAGCATCAACGAACAGCACTGAACAAGTATCTCTTGAGAAGTCTGTAAGTCCTTTGGTCATATGCCAGGGAAAGGTATAATTGGATCTATATATGAATGTGTGTGTGTGTGTGTGTGTGTGTGTGTGTGTGTACAATTGTCTCAGTCTGTATAATGTTATTTATGTACATGTTTAGATATTTTCAGGACTTATAGTTTGGTATTGGATAACTGTGGGAGCCCATTTTCAGGTTTCCTAGTGACTTTACCCAGCAAGACTGCATAGGGGATGATTGGACCACAGGTGTCTGAGATGGTTTGCACTTGGCTGTGCTAGGGTGAGGTCTTTTGCTTCACCCCTTGGTGTTCCCATTATATACCCTAGGACAGAGAGAGTTGGGACCCATTGAAATAGATTCCAGGATCTCTCAAGGCTATCCTGTGTTTTCTGTCTTTATCACACCCCTCAAACCCTTCTATCTAATATTTCCTGCTGTTCACACTCAAGAGCACTCTAGGGAAGTGTGGAGGTGGTGGGTAGCCGCACACACACAGATAACCAGCTGGTGCGCTCTCCTCTTGCCCTCAGCATTTCTACTTGTTTATAGTTGTTTGCATAGGTGGAAGCTGAAGCCTCTTGGGGCCTTGCGCTCCCCCACCCCCCACATAAACACATCATTGGCATGAGCATGTCTACTGTTGTTCTTCTTTAACTCATATGTAAACAGTCACATTGGCCAGAAGCTATGGGTGACAGACAGTTAACACCCAGAGTATCTAAAAACTCAAAAACTAAAGAATCAAAAAAAAAAATGGCACTAGAACCTTAACCAAGAGATCTCAAAAGAAGGAAAAAATGACTAAGAAATATCTTGATACTACTACTACTTCTACTACTACTACTACTACTACTACTACTACTACTACCACTATCACTAATAATAATAATAATAAAGTCCATCATTCCTAGCAATTTGGGAAATACAAATAAAAAAACAACTGTCAGATTTCATCTTACTCCAGTCAAAATGTCAAGCTCAACATGAAAATGGATAACAAATGCTGGAGCAGTTGTTGGGAACCAGCATTCACTGTTGGTAGCATTGCAAACTGGTCCAACCATTCTGGAAATCAAAATGGAGAATTCTCAAAATGCTAAAAAAGCTGTTTCCTATAAGACCAAGCTTTACCACTTCTCGGCATTTGCCCAAAAGAATTGGCATCTTACTCAACAGATACTAGCTCAGGCATGTTCACTGTTGCTCTCTGCACAAGAGCTACAAAATGGAAACAATCTTAATATTCAGTTGACAAATGGATCATGAAAGTGTAGTATTGTCTGAATTAGAGTTACTATTCATGTTATAAAACACAATGATCAAAAGCAACCTGGGGCCAGGTAGTGGTGGCTCACGCCTTTAATCCCAACAATCAGGAGGCAGAGCCAGGCAGATCTCATGAGTTCGAGGCCTGTTTGGTTTACAAAGAGAGTTCCAGACCACTCAAACAAACAAACATTTAAAAAGTTTTGGGCAGGAGAAATGGATCAGAGGTTGAGAGCACTGGCTGCTCTTCCAGAGGTCCTGAGTTCAATTCCCAGCAACCACATGGTGGCTCACAACCATCTGTAATGAGATCTAGCGCCCTCTTCTGGCATACATACAGGCAAAACATTGTATACATAATAAATAAATAAATCTTTTTTTAAAAAAAGCAACCTGGGGAGAAAAGAGTATACACTGTCCATCCTCAAAGGAAGTCAGGACAGGAACTCAGTCAGGGCAGGAACCTGGAGGCAGGACTTGATGAAGAAGCTATGAAGAAGTCCTGCTTACTGGCTTGCTTCACATGGCTTACTTGGCTTCTTTTCTTATAGAACCCAGGGCAACCAGCCCCCTTAAAGGACACCACTCACAATGGGCTGAGCTCACTCACATAAATCATTCATTTTAAAATTATTCTACAGGCCTGCCTACAACCTGATCTTATGGAGGCATTTTCTCAATTGCAGTTTCCTCCTCTCAGATGATTCTAGAATGTGTCAAGTTGACATTAAAGCTAGTCAGTACAGTTGTAGAATTCGATTTAATTATAAAGAAAAATTAACCATGACATTTCTGGGTATTATATTTTTTAATGGGGGGGATTTTAAGAAATAATACTAACAATGCCACCATTTATTTTATTACTCTATTGTGTCACAGAATAATACAAAGAAGAATCAGATAGAAAGTAGTTTAACATTGTGTGCTCTATTTTCTTTAGGTTTCAATTATTGCAGACTTATTGCATTTCAGGAATTCTGATTCTGACAAACACAGAGAGTATTCTTCCTAGTTCTCAATGATCTAAATTGCCCAGTAAATTAGAATTTCTTCTTTTGGAAGAAATCACTTTTTATTTAGCTCATGTACATAGAGAAAATTAAATTTAGGCATATACCCTCACAGAACTTCTCTTCCTACCATGTAGATACTTGCTCAATGATGCTCATTGCTGCTCTATTCATAGTAGCCAGAATTTAGAAACAACCTAATATTCTTTATCAGATGAATGGATAAAGAAAATGTGATACATTTACACAGTAGATTATTACTTAGCTGTTTACAAAATTGAAATTCACAGTAAGTAGAAGGAACTAGAAAAAAATTTCCAGAGTGAGGTAACCCAGAACCAGAAAGACAAATATGTTGTGCATTCACTTTTGGGTAGATATTAGCTGTTAAATCAATGATAACTCAGCTACAATCCACTGAACCACAGAGGTAGTTATAGAATAAGGAATTGGGGAATAGACAGAAATATCTCCCTACTAAAGCAGAATGCAATAGATAGTTATAGATGGAAAGAGGGTACTGGAATGGGAGAATAAAGAGAAGATTAGTAGCAAATAAAGGTAAGACAAGGAAGAAGATATGAGGAGAGACAGCTAAAATTAAAGAGCATTTGATGGATAGTATGGGCATCTCATATAGTAGAAGTTTCTTAAATTATCTACATTTATGAAGGTGATCTAAATGAAATAGCCAAACAATGAGGGAGATAGAGCCTGAACTGGAAATCTCATCCCAAATGAAGCTTCTAGTAATGTAATTAAGTTACATTTAATTGAGTTATTGGCCAAAGTGGTCCCATACAATTCCCAAATATCCTGGGCTGTAGCCAAGACTACAGGTTTCTCTCCACAAACTGACAGCAAGGCCCTGCTGTGGATATTGCCCTGTTTGCTGTGAATGTGTTGCTCTCATTGGTTAATAAATAAAGTGCTGATTGGCTAGTACCCAGGCAGAAAATATAGGTGGGGCAAAGAGACAAGAGGATTCTGGGTATGGGAAGGTTGAGTCTGGAGTCTCCAGCCAGACACAGAGGAAGTAAGATGTGAAGGCAGAACTGAGAAAAGGTTCCAAGCCACATGGCTAAACATATATAAGAATTATGGGTTAATTTAAGTATAAGAGCTAGTCAGTAAGAAGCCTGAGTCATTAGGCCCAACAGTTTTAATTAACATAAGTGTCTGTGTGTTTATTTGGGTATGAGCAGCTGCAAGCCCAGGCAGGACTGGAGGAAACTCCAGCTACAATGCCCCATTGCTGAAAACAACACCTACATAACTTATTAAGCATAGAGAAGTAGAGCTAGTACCTACATAGAGTCCTCACCCCTATGTTCTAGTGTCTTTGATATAGGAAAGTACTCTGCATGCTACAAAGAGAGAAATGTAAGTACCCACCCAGCCACAATGGTGTCTGGCTTGCAAAATATGCTAGGACAATTGTAGGACAAAGTTTGTGGGAGTAATCAGTCAATATCTGATTTTACTTAAGGCCCACTCAACGAGACAGAATTCATAAAACATGAGACTAGACAGCCCAGTAATCTAGGATGAAACAAAATACTACATTTCTACCAAAAGAACAGAGAAATAAAATGATTCCTAATGACATTCTGCTATACTCACAGACCAGTGCTTTGCTCAGCCATCATCAGAGAAGCTTCCTCCTGCAGCATATGGGAACAAATACAGAGACCACAGTCAGACATTATGCAGAGAATGAGAAACCTTGGAACTTTCAGCCCTAAATGGAATGCTTCCCCTGAGGGCTCAGGGAACCCAGCAGAAGAGAAGTCAGACAGAATGTTCTGTGAGTACATGTTAGGGTATATATAAAACACCAGGCTTCCATTTATAAGGGATTCCTGAGTGTATAAATTAATGAGTATCTGCATCTATATCTGTTTTTGTGCCCTTTCTTGAACTCTTTTCCTTCTGTTAGCTTGTTTATCTTATTCAGATACGTTAGTTTTGTTTTATATTATTTTATTATTATCCACTAGAAGCTTGTTTGTCTTCTAAGAGACATAAAGATCTGGATGGGTGAGAGTTTGGGGGGAAATAGGAGGAGTAGAGCAAGGGAAAACTGTAATCAGGATATATTATGAGAGAAAAAAGTCTATTTTCTATAAAAGAAAATAACTTATTTTTGTTTATTTGCTTATTTTAAAGTAACTCCTTAAAAAGAGTAGTTTATGAGAAGTCATGGTAGTTCCAAGTTAGTTCAGACTTTAATTTTTTTTATGTACAGAGTAGATACTCAAATGACAAGAAAGACCAAAAACACACTTATTAGACATGGGTGAAAGACCCAAAATTCCCTAACTTAACAAGGAAGAATTGGTAAAGTTTTGCTTCCACAGAAGCTGCATGTAACTATTTCATCATAAACATAATGTTTTAATTAATGAAATTTGGCATCAAAATAAGTTAAGTACAAAAGTTTTCCCAGGGCCATAAGAGTCTGCCACAAGACTATATAAAGGTATGGAAGAAACAAAGACAAAAAAGCTTAACCTTTAGGAGTCAGAACTGTAATGTTCATGTACTGTAAAGGCTGCAGGTAAGATGGGCTGTTATTCAGCTGCACTGGGAAAATGTCAACATGAGGCTTTCTAACTCAGATGACTGCCAGCAGACATCTATTTAAATATAACTTGTAGTGGGAACTCTACATTTGGTTCTTAGCTTAGTATTCTTTAGATTATACATCTCTTAGAATAACTTAGTTACAGACAAAACATTCTATAGGTAATATTGTTCTATACTATGTGTTTCTTAAAATTTTCTTAGGGACTATGTAAAACAGATTGTCAAGAAGAAACAGCAATTATCGTTCACACACTAAAATCATCAACCCTTGAATATGGGGCCAACTGCTCAGAGAAGATCTGAGGGACTCAGTGATGTCACATAATTGAAATGTATGTTTGTCTTGATTAAAGTTCAAACAGCACTGATTGATAGAAAATTTTCAAAAAAATTTAATAAGGGCCCTCAAATGTGTTAAGAACAATATAGCACATATGTAAAACAAGAGCACATAGGTCTGCTCATCATTTCATTTTAGTTTTGATGTTATCTCTAAATATACTAAACCAAGAAGATGGCAAGAAACAGAAAGATACAAATAAACATTGACAATTTCTTAGTTCTGTATGGTACCAAGCTATGCAATTGGAGTTATATTTTGTTTTCCTTCAAAGATAGGAATAAATAAATAAATGGAAGTATAACTTAAATAGTTTTTGAAGTCTTGCAAAATTTTTAAGGCAAACTGCTGACTCATCTTAGCACAATCTGTCATGAGAAGATGTGTCCTTGCTCGGTACATGTGTCACACAGACCTTGTGTCACTCTTACTTGGAGTCACCCTCCTTCTACATTGTCTTGCTGCATCCTTACTTTTTCCTTTCCCAATTTTCCATTTCAGTTTTATTTTGGCTAAAAGTGGAAAACTCATATGTCATACCTTGGTGATGTAGAAAAAGTGTTAAGAGGTAGTAGGATTCTTCTAATGCAAGTTCTGGTTCTTGAAAAATAGGAGAATTTGGATAAAGTTTTTAACCTTTGAACATCTGAGTTTTCTCACTGGCAGAAAGAAAATAATTCAGAAGAAACATCTCTGAGTAGATAACAAATAGTATCTCTATAATCCATCAGTCAATGACTGTAGTCATTGCGACATGGAGTGTATTATGGACTGGATTCTGTCCCTTTGAAATTTAGATATTGAATGCCTAACATCACATACACGGGAATGAGAGCCTGTTGGGAGAGAAGGTCTTTGAAAAAGCAATGAAGGATACCAAAGATTCCTGCCACCTTTTTGCCACCTTGCTCCTGGATGATAGAATCATGAGGAGACAGAATATTCTTATGTAGTTAGTTACCCCAGCACTAGAAAACTAATACTCAACTACTATTTAAAAATATGCATACCAAAGAGAATTGTCCTCAAGGTCATCCTCATTCTTTTAAGCCACCATTTTACTCCTTATCCACTTCAACTAATAGAAACACACACACACACACACACACACACACACACACACACACACACACACACCTAAAAATAGAGAATTTCTCCACTTGCACACATTTAAAGACTATTCTTTTCATATGCATGTCTCAGTTGGGAGACAATCCCAAATTTTTGTCAAATTTTTAGTTGCATTACTGATCTAATTTCAGGAGATACTTCTTCAGAAAATGTTCCAAGATATAGTACCAGAAACACAAAACCATACACAAGATAAGATGTATGGAGGCTCAAGAGATGGCTGGGCTGTTATAGTACTTGCCGCTCTGTCCAGAGGCTGAAAGGTCAGTTGCTAGCATCACACAACTGTAACTCCAGATCCAGGGGTTTCAACGCCTTCCTCTGGCTTTCACAGGCACTTGCACACATGGTATGCATACAATGCCTCAGACCCATACACATACACTTAAAATAAAATAATGAAATAGTTTTTTAAATGTATGATGAATGCATTAGATACTAGCCATATTTGATCAAGATTGCGCTAATGTCTGATAAAAAGTCATCAATCTGTTTTGAAAGAATTACAAGTGGCCTTAGCTCTTTCTGGTTCACATCCATTACATTCTTTCCTTAATTTTAGCAGCCTTTGCCCCATGTTATCTCAGTGATTCCATAACTTTACACAAAACACTCTGCTTTCCCTGCTAATATCTTTGCCATCATGAAATTCTATATACTTATTAGTTCTTTGATAAGATTGTAATGTAAAGAGAAGTACTGTGAAAATTAAGAAAGTTAAAACATTCAGAGGTCCTTAAGGCACCTATGAGAAGCCTTCATTGTCAAATCAACACATTATTAAAATGTTGGTGATGCAGAGGACTATAAGCCAGAGGTTTAATACTACAAATTTCACCAGGGTTCTTCCTGTAAGGAATCTGGAGTAATTCAATACACTTACAAATGACTGTTAATAACTCACCCTTTCTCACATCCTTGATGCTCTTTCTCTCATTTAGGTTCTTATGGGTGATTCTAAGCCTTCTCTTCTTTATAATTTGGACCTTTGCCTTCTGGTGCTCATTGCCAGTGATTTTTCCACAGCTCATGAACCATCTCTTCCATTATCAGTAGACACAGAAATCTATTACTATCTCTCTGCTGGAGCTCATTTACCAGTCTAAGACAGTTTAGATCCAGCCCCTTTATAACCCCAAAAGGGACCTGTAACTCATAGTCATATGTTTTCCACAGCTCTAATTCATCCTATATATCCTGGGGGTCCAGACTAATTCCAAAGTCTGAAATTAGTCATCTTTCCAATTGCCTTTTCCATCAACCACTACCCAAGTCTTTAAACCCTTAGCATTCTGAGGCTGTCCTCATACAAGATCCCATGGTCTCACTTTCAGAATATGTGTCAGTCCTCCAAAGTGCTTTTATTACATTGCTTATGAGATACACCTGTATAGAGAACATCTGTCCTGATTTGTTCAGGCTTTACTTAGGGATTGTGCTCATGAAATTTCCAGCTCTGGGAAGTCTCTTTTGCCTGGCAAACCAACACATGGCCATTTTAATTCTTTAGAGGTAAGGGTTAAATTTCTTAGTATGCTCTCTCCAAAGATTTTGTTAAATCTTGATTCACCCCATTATCTCATCCTTAATAAGGGTTTTATAGTGATTTCACAGTCGCTTTTTAGAAGTTCAAACAGATAGTCAATCTCTTACCCTTCACTTTAATTGTCATCTTATTATACTTTAAGAGGAAATAATCGATTTACTCAACAAAAATGTGTACAGTGACAAAACTACTGTGTATTTTTCTCAAACATGGCAGATTAAGTAACAGCAATGGCTCTTAAAGTGTCATCCCGGAATCCTGAGCATCTGTGTCACCCATCATCCCCTCCAAGACCTGTTAAGACATAAATTCTTAGTCCCTTCCAAAGACCAATTGAAACAACAACTCTGGGTTGCAGTCTGTGTGCCTCGATCAAGCCCTACCAACAAGGGCGGAAGGATTAGAATCTCCTATTTCCAGTTCATAGGTCTCAACCTTGGATTAATATCAGAATCACCTAGGATTCTTTTTAAATCCAGTTCTGGAGCCCCATATTCAATTCCATCGATCCCTGTTTCTGCTTAATTCAAGCACTAGTAAAAGTTTTAAGGTTTCTTGCCCATGGAAGAAGCAAACAAATACCCAAGATTCTGAGCCATTTGGCTGCAGTATTGTTTATTGAGCTTCTTCGGGGGAGGACAGAACTGCTGGCTGTTTTGGTGCAGTGAGACCCCAAACTATAGAATTCTGGGATTCTTCCCTCCAGCCAGTCCTTAGAAATGCTTAATTATATGTAAACAACTGTCTTCTGCTCTACCCAATCTGTCTCCTTATAACTACATTTCTCTAGCTTCCATTTCTTTGCAATAATTTGTTTAAAATATATGAAATCTGAAATGGAAGGCATGCCATCAAAATCTAGGAATGTAGCTCATTTTTATTTGTGTGTAGCTATTATATCTGCTCTGGCTAGGAGACCCAAAGATATCTGTGAGTGAGCAGCCAAACTGGAAAGACATTTGCATAAGTTTTCTTGATGCAATGACAATATGCTGCAAGAAATTAAAAGGGCTGATATTTACTTCATTCGGCTGCAAATCTTGTAACAACTTACAGATTATATGTTACAAATGGTGGAGGGAAATATGAGCAAATGCAAATAGGTACATTAATCTTCAACTAGCCTCATCAACCCAGCACCAGTTAGGGCTTTTCAAAAACTATTAAGACTATTAGTTCTGACCAGAGATAAGCAGAATAAACAAAAGTTCTTGCTGAAGTGGAATCAGCCCTGTAGCCTCTCATGAAACTCAAAGATTTCACTGATATGTTTTCCTTGTTCCATGCTTTGTTGACTCTGCTCCTCCCATGTCTGAAGTACTTAACATTCATGTTACGAAAAGCTTTCTGCTGAGTCTATTCCTCTTCTGGCTCCTGTGGGCAGGGAAAAGGGAGTTGTAAAGTTTCTTGGGATTTAGATTGTGATTATTTGGCCTTATGCAAAGAAACAAATCACATTTAATCTGGAAGCAATTTAGAGGAACAAAAACCAGAATAAAAATATCTAAATTATTTGAACAAGTGGTAGCCTTAACTGTTTTTCAACCTACAACTTCAGCATGACTAAAGAAGTTGTTCCATTATAAAGTAAAAGTTAAATTGTATCTCAAAGGAACTCTTGAATTTGATTTGAATAACAATGTCAACTGGAGTTATTGTGAGCAGGAAGGGCAGATGGCTACTGCTTCCTTTAGAGCTTCTTAAGTTTGAGACCTTCAGTTTTGTCTAAGGATGTTGCACGGATCTTAAAAGTTCTTATTAATAAACACAAACCCAGGAGCCAGGTATTGGGGTGAATGCTGGAAGATCAGAGAGGCAGAACAAGACACAGCCACCTCACCTTGACAATACCTCAGCTGATCCTGTTTCCTCAGACTGGAAGCCTCTCAGTCCTCATCCAGAATAAATCTCAGCTAAACTGTTGCTCAAAAGCATGAAAACTTAACCAGGCTATAGTTCCTTGTCCTCACACCTTAAATACCTTTCTGCCTCCTGCCATTACTTCCTGGGATTAAAGGCATGAGTCACCATGCTTGGCTGTTTCCAGTGTGGCCTTGAACTCACAGAGATCTAGGCAGATCTCTCCTCTGGAATGCTAGGATTAAAGGTGTGTGCTACCACTGCCCAGCCTCTATATTTAATATTGTGGCTGTTCTGTTCTCTGACCCCAGATAAGTTTATTAGAGTACACAATATTTCAGGGAACACAATACCACCACAAGCATCATTATGGTCTGTAATTTAAATATCTTTCTCTGTGATTACTGTACTTTAAATGACTTCAGAAGCTAAAAGGAAGACTTAGATAGAACAGGATTATAAACCCTTTAATCTGTCTAAACTAAAGCCACCATTAGAAATTCTTAACACAACTTCTCAATTATTTTGATTATTTCTAGAGATCTATAATTTAGCTTCCAAGATAATTTATTTAAATGTTCAAGGTCCAGGATTATATATATATATATATATCTTTTACATGAAACTTTATTAGTCATTTCTCCCATATCATCATTAGTCTGTCCCTAAGTCCACTACTAGAATAAAACCAAACACACACAGACAAACACACACACACACACACACACATACACACACACACACACACACACACACACACACACACACACACATTCTCCAGCAGAAGGTTTATGGCACTGTCAGTGCATTAATAATAATAAAACCTTCCAGTGCTAAAGAAAATATTTTGTCCTTACAGCTAAGCAGTCATTCCAAGGGTTGAGTCATGTGACTCCACCTATGGCATCCAGAAGGTCAAGGTAGTTAAAGCAGAAAGTGGTACAGTAACATTTATGCATAAATGAAAGCATGTGGACTAATCTCCTGCCCTTTGGGATGGAAGTTAAAATCCCCAGTGCTCCTGCAGATGAAAGAGAAAACAGCGGCCCTTCCGGTAAGGAGCAAGAGGGAAACGGTACTCTCTTCAAAGCCCAAAATTTCTGCAGAGGTGCCCTTTGCAGCCAGAGTGTGGCTAATTAGGCAATTTACATGAAACCCATGATGGCGCATGGTGTTTAATCATGGTGATTTGACAGATAATTAGGAGATAAATCACTCAAACTATGGAGCTACTGTATCATAAAAATACAGTTCAAATACTGATGACAGAGTTTACAATGGCACATATTCATTTAATTTTTCATTTTACTGAAAAGAAAGCAAAGGCAATTTGTGTGACAGCCACCCTTGCCTGTAAATAATGGCAAAGGTTTGGCTTGGGAACACACCAGTCTTTCATGAAATAGGACTCTGCTTCTTACTTAAAGGGTTAAATTGAAAAGCTGTAAAATATAATATGTGGGTTGAAATCTTTTCTTGTTAACTCTGGGCAAATATGCACCTTTGGATTGTGTGGGAAGTACCGAGGCATATTTATGATCTTAAAGGGCTGTCCATATATTGCGGCAAAGGCAGGCTCTTCAATCTACTTGTGCCCCTTTGAGCTATTCAAACTTTTAGGAAAAAAGTGGTAATGTGTTCTGTCTTATTCTAAAGAATTTGTTATTGAATAAAAGTAAAATGTAAACATAAGGGAAATGATCTAAGTCCCTATTTGTTGTTCTTGAATATTCTGTTATGGACATCTACAAAGAACCAGAAGAAAAATCATGGATGATACGTAATTGAATATTTAGTTAGAGTCTAAGAAATTTAAATTTATGCTATATGAAATACCTGCAATTGTATAGTGGCAAGATGATTTCATGTTTTATTTCAAACCAAAAGGAGAAAGAGATAGTACACCTTGTACCAGCTTACAAATCTCCCTCCCCAATCCCATACTCTCCCTCTCCCCAACCCCTCAAGTGTGTTCCAACAAGGTTATTTCTTTAAAAGAATTTTTGGCCCAAGTCAAGTGAGAGGTGAAATCATAAAAACATTCAGACACTTAGCTGCTGTGGGATAATGCTTTTATATACTGGTTTAATAAAATGCTGATTGGCCAGTAGCCAGGCAGAAAGTATAGGTGGGGCAAGAAGACAAGGAGAATTCTGGGAAGAGAAAGGCTGAGTCAGGAGTCACCAGCCAGAAACTGAGGAAGCAATATGACAAGGCAGAACTGAGAAAGGTACCAAGCCACTTGGCTAAACATACATAAGAATTATGGGTTAAATTAAGTGTAAGAGCTAGTCAGTAATAAGTCTGAGTTAATGGCTAAGCAGTTATAATTAATATAAGCCTCTGTATGCTTACTTGGGGAACCACCAGCCAGCCAGGACACAAGAAAACTTCCAGACTACACTTAGCTATTGAAAAAAGTCTTGAAGGGTAACTATATATGGTTAAATAAGCACAAATTAATCTCAGCAGTTTGCATGGCTATACTGATATATCTTATAGCTCTACTAGGGAGAGATCAAATTACACAGCTGTTTCTTACGGTTATATACTACATGTAGAGATAGTGAATAGCAGCCTCATTTCTTTAAATTGTACCCCTTGAGATACCCTGTCCCTACAGAGTAACTGTTCAAGGGATTTTTTTTTTCTCATTAACTGTGAACCATATTACATCATGTTTGCCCAAGTAATTGAATGATATTCTAGCATGGTGTTGTACCTCAAGGCTTTATAAATATTTAAATGAATATACATAGTTTTTGGCTGTATCTGAAGTAGTGTAATTTCTTCAGAATAATAAATACAAGTGACAAGCTCAAGAAAAGAAATAAACAGAGTCTGATCTTGGGCCAGAATGGGATTGAATCCTCTGCTTTTATTCATGCAGTATGTTGCTTTCAGGGCTAGCACAGTGAAGATCCCTCCTTCGCAGAATGCTTCATTGCCTTTGTAGTGACCTTGTGGTCAGAACAATATTCTGAACACACAACTCTTCTGATGCCTAACACTTTTCAAAAGTGTTAATTCAAAATTTTGGACTCTCCCAACAAAATATAACTCTAGTACTAAAACTCCCTCCCCTGAAAGGTAGAAGTAAATATTAAGAACAGAGTGATAAGAGAATGAACTATTTGGAAAATTTAATTATCTAAGATTTCATCATCTATAATTAACTCATGAATATGCATGAGAAAATAACCAGCGGATAATTGAGGGAAGAGAAAGAGCCCTATAACCAAAGAAGAAAGTGAATAGAAATGTGTTTATTTGTGTACCTATGTACTTGAGTATTTTAATTAAGTGCAATCTAAACTTTAAAACTTATAAGAAGAGGAAAGACAATTCTAAATTTACAAGGTAAGTTAAATAAATCTATAAAGAGCAGGGCACATGCAGCTAACAATTCTGTATACTGAACCCAGTACTGAACTTACTCATTGACAGGTATTACAGCTACCTAAGACCAATTTAAGTCAGGCATCTAATTAATATATCCTGAATAACTGCCATGTACAAATTAGATATATTAGACAGCAGGAACATAACAATGAAGAAGTAATTTCTACTCTTGAAAAAGTTGACATCTTCCTTATTGTCCTTGTCAAATTACAAAGATTTAGAAAATGATACATTATTTAAATTCAGTGATCTCTAAACTTACAGCAATTTATTTTAAGGAAGGACTGCTTTGATTCTAACTTTCCATTTTAGGATCCTCGGATCAAAACTGAATAACTAGAAGAAAGCCCAACTGCTTATAACAAGACTTTTGTTTGTTTTATTCTCTTTGGAACTCTAGCCACTTCATTATAGAATGAGACTAGACTATCAATTATATATAAAACCTGGAACAAATGCTTAAAAGGGAATCCCATTTCTTTCTAAAATCTATTTAGATAAAGAATCTTGTGGAAAGAGATGCTATTAATTGTCTAGAATACTCTAAAAATAAATGAAAAAAGTCTATTCAAATTCAAGGCAATGAGATCAAGATGTGTTTTACTTAATATCTAAGTTCCCATTTTAATGTGCACTCCTGCTATTGTAATAAAATGCTCTGAACAAAAGTAACTTGGGGGAGGAAAAGATTTACTGTTGCCTGTTCAGAAGTGGGACTTTTGGGTGTTGGTAGAATCGTGAGTGTTCTGACCTGGTCAGCAGATCCGTGCATTCATAAGCTCATAGTCAAGTGGTTTTTCAGAGAAAGTTCTTTGCTGTCAAAGTGAACTCTCTCCTCTCCCTCTTCCTTTCTCCCTCCATCTCCCTTCCTCTCCTCTACAGGCAAGTCATCTTCTACTTAAATGTCTGAAACTATGAACTAAAATAAGTCTTTTCTCCTCTGAGATTACATTATCAGTTATTTTAACATAGTAACAGAAAGTCAATAAATACTAAGTATATTAATCATCATGACAAATCCTTGTCACATCTCTGGATAGTTAATTGTAATACTTGTGGAGAGATCTGGTTGAGATGTGATTAAGTTCTGTGAACTATTTTTATTGAATTATTTTGTTCTTCAAAATTCTCATGTAAGATGAGATTTCATACAAAACAATTCATTTCTAGGATATTACAAAATTAATGAACTGAGCATAGCATTTAAGAAACATAACATACCTAGATTGTTATTTTTAACTCATGATGTCTTAGTCACTTTTCTATTGCTATGCAAAGACGCCATGGCCAATGCAAGTTATGTAAGAAAATGTTTATTCAGCTTGCACTTTCAGAGGGTGATTCTGTGACCATCATGGTAAGGAACTTGGCAGCAGGCAGGTAGGCATGGCCCTAGAGCAGTAGCTGAGATCTTAAATCTTGAGACAACACCCATAAGGCAGAGAAAAAGGGAGACAACTGACAATGTAGGGGCATTTGAACCCCCGTATCACACTTCCTCCAGTAAGACCATGCCTCTCAAGCCTTCCCAAATTGTTCCAATAACTGAGAACCAACCATTCAAATGCATTGGTCTATTTGGGTTGTTATTGTTATTTAAGCCACCACACATGACCTTTACTTTTAAAGTTCTAATCATTTTAATTGTGTTTATACTTCTTGATTAGTAAAATTTCAAATGTAAGGAAAGTTGTGTTAGAACTCTGAAGGGAAAGGTTTCCCTTTTGGACATGTTCCAGCTCTGAAGGGAGAGGCATCCTGACAGTTGGGAACAAAGGAATAGCACCAAGTAACACCACACATCAAACCTCACACAAGAGATTTATTGGGAGAGACACTAGGTGGCTGCCTCTTTTGGGTGAGAAATCACTGGGCAGGAGAAAGGTTTACACAGTTGTTTTTTTTTTTCTCCCTCTGATAGTGTAAGCTGACTGGATGAAGTACCTAACTTGGAGGTAGACATTGAGTTTATGGCCTCATTCCATTTCTACTGTGCTCTGCTCCATATTTGCATTTGGGGATGTGAGCTCTCAGCTTTCTGCTCTGATTCCAATGTCTGTCCCTTACTGCCATGCTGTCCCTGCCACTAGGCCCTTTAACTTCTCTGGAACTGTATGTCAAAATAGATTTATTCTTCCATAGATCATGGTGTATTTTCATAACACAAGCAAAACTATTACCTAAACCAAACCCAAAAGTGTTTCTACAGCTGTTCAGGGAAGTTATCCTGGATACCTACAGCTATGAAGAGAAAAGTATTCTGATTGCCAGGGAGAGTCAGGCTATACCTGCTATAACTATAGCTGTGTTCCAGTGGGGCATAGTCTCCCCACAGGATGTGGCGATTATGCTTCTCTCCAGGAAAGCCATTATAGCTCAGCTCTACTCTGTAGCTGGAGTTTTTTCCAGCTACCCAGGCCCACAGCTGCTCAGACGCAAATAAACACACAGACACTTATATTAATTGAAACTGTTGGGCCTAATGGCTCAGGCTTCTTGCTAGCTAGGTCTTACACTTAAATTAACTCATAATTTTTATTTATGTTTAGCCACATGGCTTGGTACCTTTTCCCAGTTCTGCCTTCACATCTTGCTTCCTCTGTGTCTGTCTGGCAACTCCTGACTCCCCCTTCCTGTTCCCAGAATTCTCTCTCTTATTCTGCCTATACTATACTCCCTGCCTGGCTACTGGCCAATCAGAGTTTTATTTATCAACCAAATCAGAGCAACATCACAGCATACAGAATGATATCCACAGCACTGTTCTACTCTGCTAACAGTTTCCACCATGCCACCCTCCACCCTTCCACCCACCAAGCCCCCATTCCCCCACCCAAGATATCCTTTGCTTTCCTGCTCTGGCTAAAATTGTTACTTCATTGCTTCACTCTGCTAAGGGAGAAACCCTTGCAGAAATGTAGCAGTCTGCTCCTCCTCCAGCTAAAATTATTACTTCTCTGCTCCACTCCAAGGGAGTTTTCCATCAGAGATGTCCATTGCTGCCCTGCTCCACCTCAGGGAAAGAAGGTCTTCACCCAAAACTCATTCAAGAGATTTATTGGGAGGTAGAAATCCAGGAGAGTGACTGATTCTGTCAGGGTAGAAAAGGGCAGCTCCCAACTGAACACATACAAGGCTTATATCTGGCTTCTTAGGGGTGGAGTTTTTCCAGGGAGAATATTTTAAGGGTGGGAATTGGTTGGATTTTGATCCCTGAGCTTGGACAAGCTCAGAGATTGGCTGGATTTTGTGCTCAGTGATTGATTTGTTTCCTGCTCAGTTGGTCAGGGGCACAGTGTGATTCTTTGGCTCTGTTTTCAAGGCCAGGGTATATTTCTTTCACTGGCTCTGGTTTCAGAGCCAATGTGTTTTTCTTTGGCTGTCTGGTTCCAGGGTCAGGGTTTATTTCTTTGGCTGGCCCCTTTAACCTATAAGGACAAGTTCCTTAAAAGTATTTAGTGAGGAAAAAGAAAGAAAAAAAAATTACCAAAGCTTCTTTCCTGATGGTTAATATTACTTGACAACTTGGCAGGGCTAAGGCATGCCAAATATCTGGTAAGAGAGTGGTCTGCAAAGGTGGTTTTGAGGAGCCTTTTAGAAGAGCTCAGCATTTGAATGGTAGCCTCTAGATGAAGAGGCTCACCACTGTGGATAAAGATCCTTCGCTGAGAGAACTAAAGAGGATCAAAATAACAGAAGAGTCAACTCAGCCTCAGTGACTAAGCTGATGTATAGTACTGCTTGCGCTCATGTTATGCATTCATGACAGGACCAGGACTCTGTCCTCTTTGTCCCATGTGAACACTATTTCAGGCTTTTGTAAAACCTGAATTATGTGACCAACTTTCCTTTTTCTTCAGCTTGCAGAAACCAGATCATGTGACTTCTTTGTCAGAGTCTGAACTACCTTGCACCTACTCTATTATATGATTCTGCTATCTCCCCAGTCCTTAATTTTTCAAGACATAGTCTCATTATGTAGCTGTGGATGATCTTGAACTCATGATCCTCTTTCTGCCTCAGCATCTCCAGTGGTAGGATTAGCCTAATTCATGGTGTTTCTTGACTTCCTTAGCCATCTGAATCAGCTTCCAATATTAAAATTACTATTATATATATATATATATATATATATATATATATATATATATATATATAATTTTCTGGTGTCACCTAATTCATTAAGGTTGCTGATATTTTAAAAACAACTCCAGATGATGGTGGGATAATATCTTATTTAGTAAGCTGCTGTGGATATTGCTCTGTGTAAATAAAGTTCTGATTGGGCAGTGGCCAGGCAGGAAGTATAGGTGGGACAAGAGAGAAGAGAATTCTGGGAAGTAGAAGGCTGGAGAGAGACACCGCCAGCTGCTGCCATGAGAAGCAACGTGTAAAGACTCTGGTAAGCCACAAGCCATGTGGCAAAGTATAGACTAACAAAAATGGGTTAATTTAAGATAGAAGAAGTAGATAACAAGAAGCCTGCCATGGCCATACAGTTTCTAAACAATGTAATTTCTGTGTGTTTTCTTAGTTGGGTCTGAGCGACTGTGGGACTGGAGGATAAGAGAGATTTGTCCTGACTCTGGGCCAGGCAGGAAAACTCTAACTACAAATGGTGTCCAATGTGTTGGCAAGAGTTTCCACCTAAAACTTGAGAAAAAAAGATTCCAAAATGGAACTAAAAACAGCTTCCTAATTGTCTCTCTCAAGTTAGTGGCAGCCTGCCCGTTTGAGCTACTATGGCGGGTTCCTGGCATGTATGTCTGACCTGCAGTGCAGCGGAAATGAGGAATCTACAAGCAACACTTTACTCTGCTGCATATTGGATTTAGCCTTTGCTAGTTTAAAAAAAAAAAGTTTCTGGGCTATGTGCTGCTTTGATAGAACTGCTTCTGTTAGTTGATGGTGCACATGACTCCAGACCCAGAGCTGGCGGTAAACTGTACCACCGCCATGTTGGGAAGCTGAGGTGGGCGGAGCCTGCAGCCACAGCAGCATTTCAGTCTTACAAAGATGGATATTACACAGAGAATCTGGTTTGTGTTGTCTTTGGAATTCTTAACTGCAGAAAAAGATTTGATTGTAAAAGCTGTTGAGTTAAACAAATATGTAAATTTTAAAGGTACCTTGACTTCAAAATTTGGATATAAGGATATGTTGCTTTGGAAAGGAGTCTCTGCTTTTGTTTCCACAGAAAGCCAGAGGCTATGGATTTGTTCCAGATTAAGATACATCAGGTTTGATCAGCCAAGACCGCCTGAAAGGTCTCTAATGACACCATAGCCCAGATGATCTGACATCCAGAATGGTTTCAAGGCAACTGGCTCAGAGGTTCACCCTAATGGACTACTCCATAATCCTGAAATTTTCTTTGTGTCCCCATAAGATACAGCGCCCCCCTCCAGCAGGAAGTAGTAAAAAAAAAACTATGCCCACATTCCCAAAATTATCAAGCTGGCTTTGGAGATGGAATTGGCTCACTCCTTCTCTAAACCCAGACATATTGCTAAAAGAAAAGGTTAAGAGATTCTTGTGTCCCAAATCAGAAGAGCTCTCTGGTGTGGGACACAGAAAAACCAGTATTTTTCTTTAAAGCAGGTTGATTATAAATGCGATCTCTTTTTAAAGAAGAAAAGGGATAGGATATAGATATAATAGGATAAAAGGGTAGATTAAGGAACTTACTTCTAAAGAGCAACAACTTGTTTAAAAAGTTTTACATTCGTATAGACTTTAGTCTATTGATACAAACTTAAAGTTAATTTTGTTATACTGTGTGTATATTTCTACTATTGTTTAAGGTATTATGTTTGTACAGCTCATTTAAAATTATAATGGATAATTAAAAATAGATTAATAATTGGCCATCTATGATAATCATACTCAGAGCCATGTTAGTTAAGTCTTCTAGGTATACACCGAGATATCAGATAGACAGGTAATCTTCAAACACTTCAAAGGTCTACAGAATATGGCATTTAAAATAGTTTTAAAATTTAGACTTTCTGGACAGTGAGACATGTCTGCTCCTGGCGGCACCAATTTACTTCAGAGAGGAGGATGGGCATTGAAGACACTTCATATGGAGTTTATCTTCACATTGGCAAAAATAGCCATTTGGGCAAGAAACTGTTCTTGCCTGGACTGCTTGATCAACTGGATGTGAAGGACCCATAGAAAGGTGACTACTGAACTTGGCTTGACAAAATGGTCCTTCAGGTTCCTGCTTCACAGAGCAAACTGCCAGACATTCTACAGGACACTAAAAAAAGTGACCAAGAGACTCTAGCCCTGTGGGCTGAAGACAGATGCCCCAACTTTACAAAGGAACATTAGGTGACTATTCAGGCTGCCAGCTGTCTCTGTCTACCCTGCAAGACTCCCGAAAGTTGCTTGCATCCTTCTCCCGGTTCTCAGATAATATTATATCCTTCTGAGGTCTTTGATGTGGTTGAAGACTAGATAGTTATAATTTCCTCAGTTATGATAGAAGATAAGTTAGATATAAAACTTTAGACTCACAAATGTAAGATAGATAGGCTATCTTCTTTAATATTGTAACTATAATTCTTGCTTGATAATTGTTTTGTTATATGTAATTGTACTATGTAAAAGTTAAAACCTTCCTTAAAAAAAGGGGGGGGGGAGTGCTGTGGATATCGCTCTGTGTAAATAAAGTTCTGATTGGGCAGTGGCCAGGCAGGAAGTATAGGTGGGACAAGAGAGAAGAGAATTCTGGGAAGTAGAAGGCTGGAGAGAGACACCGCCAGCTGCTGCCATGAGAAGCAACGTGTAAAGACTCTGGTAAGCCACAAGCCATGTGGCAAAGTATAGACTAACAAAAATGGGTTAATTTAAGATAGAAGAAGTAGATAACAAGAAGCCTGCCATGGCCATACAGTTTCTAAACAATGTAATTTCTGTGTGTTTTCTTAGTTGGGTCTGAGCGACTGTGGGACTGGAGGATAAGAGAGATTTGTCCTGACTCTGGGCCAGGCAGGAAAACTCTAACTACAGTAAGCATGATGTGTTTCTGTAAGTTTGTGTTTCTAGTTCTGGGTCCTCCTTTTGCTCTAAGGCCTACATAGGAGACTAAGAAAACACACACAGAGACATATACACCTTGACTAAGAAGACACCCACAGTTCTTTGTACATCTTTAGAAATATCATTGCATGAGGATACTCTTGGTCTAAGGCAGGAGGCACCAAGCTTGCTGTGAAATTGGAGTTTTCACTTCTAACGTCAAAGTGTCACCCCTGTATGAACCAACAGTGAAAAAGTTACATTTTTTCCACCCTGAGCACCAAAAGGATGAAGGATAACAAGTGACTATTAATAGAGGGATAATTAAAAATAGATTGTATACCTTTAAGAGCCAGGTAAGTCACATTGGTACGACACAGTTTTCAGTGACAGCTGAAAGCTGAATACAGCATCGTGGTATATTAACACGTTCATTTGAGAAATGTTGTCATTTAGCACCAACAGGTCATCACTATGTTGTAAGAGATGTTATGTTACTTTTATATTTCCATCAAAGCCAAAAATAGATTTTATTCGACATTTACCAGTGTTTCTGTCATTTCATTTTTCAGTTCAATGCAAGCCAAGGGAAACACATCTTTGTCTAGATTTTTATCTATTGCTCAAGCTATAGCCCATTCTAAACACAACAGAGACAGGGATTTTCTGAATGCACAAATCAGGTTGCAATTTTTCAATACCTATGTCCCCTGGTATAAAATCAAGCATAATTTCATGAGTTATATGATCACTTGCATGCCCACATTTCTAAACTGCTCTTCTTATACTAAGATAATTTCCAACTAACATCTTCACTTCAACTGTTCCCTTTGTCTTGGATGGGGTTATAGTAGATCCTTACAGAATTTCTCTCTTTTTTGAATATTATTTAATCATTCTTCCTTCAGGACATATGTCTAGTATACCTTTCCTTCTTCCATGCTTTCCCTCCTTTCTCTCCCTTTTTGTTTTATTATTTTTCTGTACTCTTTCACTTTATTGTTTCTAGAGTATAAGGACAAAAGCAGAGGTGTTGCATCTTGTAGAATACCCTGTTCGGAATTTGTGAGATACACAGAAGATTAGCAAAGGTCTCTGGTCTGAGTATATCATTTTGTGTGTGTGTGCGTGTGTGCGTGTGTGCGTGTGTTTGTGTGTGTGTGTGTTGAGACAGGGTTTCTCTGTGTAACAGCTCTGGTTGTCCCAGAACTTGCCTCACAGACCAGGCTGTCCTTAAACTAACAGAGATCTTTCTGCCTCTGTCTCCCAAGTGCTGGGATAATAGGCATGCATGGCCACTACCTGACTCTAAGTCCATCTTTCTATATGCTTCTT
Organism: Onychomys torridus; assembly: GCF_903995425.1. Taxonomy (NCBI): domain Eukaryota; kingdom Metazoa; phylum Chordata; class Mammalia; order Rodentia; family Cricetidae; genus Onychomys; species Onychomys torridus. The sequence goes on along the minus strand of NC_050452.1, from coordinate 61,444,910 downwards.
CAATGGCCTGTGCCTGAGCAATTTGCATTTCCATTGCCAGATGGATGGATGTTAGACTTTAAAGCCAGGGACACTGATGCTGGAAGTTAGAATCCCAAACAACAAGAGAATGGGCTTATTTTTTGTGCTTTCCATGCAGGTAAGGCATCAGTAAGTGATTCTAGCTTCCTGGTTTGTGGTTGTTTTGTTTTCTTTTATTTTTTTTTTCTGGAACTTGGAAACATTTGCATAGAAACTTGTCTGAGAGACCAACAGCATTCAAGCAAAAGTCTCTAGACAAAGTTCAGATCTCCTCCTTGTTAAGTCCTACACTTCAGACACTTATCCTCTCTATAAAGTAGGATGACATCTTCTCCTCTGAAGGATTGGTCTCAAGAAAGTAGATCTGGTTTGAAAGAGGAAAAGGAACAGAGAGAATCAGACATGAACAAGAGAGGTCAATGGGTAATGAACATTATCAAATATGCTTTTATACAACTGTGAAAAAGTTATTTTATTAAGTGCATGATTGCATAATTAATATATATATTAATAAAATATATTTTTAATGTGTTGATCTTTTCTACATTGCCTTCAATCAAGGATTTCTGATTTTTAGCAACTGAAGTTCTTTCTTCCATGTCCTAGATTAAGGTAGTATCTATTATATCATTGTTCCCTTGTTGAGTCTCAGCTCTTCAAAGACCATTTAATTCCTCACAGAATCTTCTCTTAGTGTGACTTTGTGCCTGTACTAGGGCTTATCTGACATAGTAGATGTTGAATAAATATTTAACACATTGATTAATAAATGAATGTGGCTGGCAGACATACCATTTACAAGATGTGGCCCCAGAGAGTTCCCCTGTAGAGTTATTGTGACAAGAAATAATCTTTACACAAATGCTACTGGGGCATGCTTTCCCTTGGAGCCATTGGAATAAATTGACCAAAAGCTATGACTCCATCTGCTTTGACTATCCATCCATGGCCAGAATAGGATGGCTTCAGACTCAAAAGATTATGGATTTTCCAGTGGGAATATCAGAGTAAAACATCTGTAGAGAAAAGGTTATATGTGTTTGTAAAATTACCTATGAAGATTGCAATGTTTGTACTTTCTCATAATTGTTGGCTTAATCCCTACATTAAAACAAATTAAATTTCTTTCAGGAAAACAATTCTCTCATTTTTAATGTCTATACTTTCTTGGTATTCCAATAATGTTATTTTTTCTGTTTTATAGACTATAAATTTTTATTAACATGATAAAATAAATATATGAAGAAAAAATTGAAGTACTAAGTCTCTAGACTAAGTCAGATAGACACAGAACTATGCCTTACTTATCTTCTGGAGGTCCAAGACCCAGTTTTTAAATTTTCTTTTACATTTTAATTCATTCTTTGCTGTGCATGTGTTTATGTATATGGACATGCACATGACAAGGAACAAATGTGGGAGTCAGAAAATAACTAATGGGGCTTTTTTCCTTTCGCCATGTGGGTCTTGGGATTCTAACTCAGATTGTCATTGTTGGTATCAAGTTCCTTTAACCAATTGAGCCATCTCATCTGCCCCAAGAACCATTTTAGATTAGTAACTCCATAGCTTCCTCAAACTTCCACATTGACTGAATATTCATCATTAGCTCATGCCATGGGGAGTCAGGTATAGGTCTGTGGTAAGCACTTATGTAGCATGAAGAAGGCCAAGAATTAGTGTCTAATACCACCAAAAGAAAAACAAAGTTACTGCTGCTGCTATGTAGAGAAAATGGTGTCATGATCTTTTTTGATTAACAAATTATCCAGGAAGACATTGGGCAACCCTCAACAATAATAATCATTCCCCAACTTTTCAAGACAAAATACTATCATCACCATACCTATATCATTGAGAGTTAAATTTATGGATTATTGAAGAGTTTACTAGTAAATTATGAAGCAGTGAGATAAAATTCTATGCAGTGTTATAATTATAAAATCTTTTTGACATCAATATGGTCATGAACTTAAAGACAGATGGTTATTCCTCTAGTAAAACATGCTCTGGTGTACTTGCTCTTCTGGGCTTATACAAATCACTTCTATTTTAGAAAGTCATGATCTATGCTCAGCAACAAATAGTAGTCCCCTTTGGTTACACACCAAAAAAAAAGAAACAAAGTCATCCAGCTTCAGTGGGAAAACTTAGAGAAAAAGATGATGAAAAGAGAGAGGCAGTAAAATTCTCAGTGGATGCTAAAGAGTTTAAAGAAACAAATGTTTAAAATTTTATGACAGAAAGGAAGTTTCAGGAATATTTTAGTAAGGAAATTGGCACCATGCATTGAGAAGAAAGATGCAGAAAAAAAGAAGAAAACAACATGAAGAAGAGGAGTTGTGTTTTATACAGAGAGATACCTGGATATTCTCAGGGATAAGCGCAGAGCTGAGCAAAAATCTGAATACAATGAAAGCAAAGCATCAAGAATCTCAATCTCTATCGGAAAGGGAGAGTCTATAAATGTACAAAGCACATGTAAATGTGAATGAAGAATCTAGTAATTTTTTAAATTCAGAAAGGAGGGGTCTAGAAATGCACAGTATATATAAATTTGGATGAAGCTTCTATAATACTGGTTTTTATCCTCACATGTGGATTCGTGTGTGTGTGTGTGTGTGTGTGTGTGTGTGTGTGTGTGTGTGTGCTTGTGTTCACATGTGTGTGTGTGTGCATGTTGAGTTTGGATATAAGAAGAACAGAGAAGAGAAATTTGCAGGGGAATATTCCACCTGTTTTCATGTTCTATTGTATATTTTGTGTGTTTAAATATTAGTCTTTCAGCTGTATCCCAGAAGAGACCCTCTGGGAATGACATACTATTTCTCTATGGGATTTATTTCCTGTATTTAAAAACACACAAGAAAAAGTAACTCCATAGTGTCTGGGTTCAATCAAACAGCTCCTCTTCCAACTACAACACACGCATGAAACCTTTAAAGTAATTTTTGTGTTTATGTAAACATCATAAACTTATCTTTAGGTCTTAGTTACTTTTGACTTATTTTGTTTCAATTAGTATTTTAATTGTTTTAAGGTATTTATATATTTATGTTTATGTATTAAATATGGGATATTATTTAAAATTTTTTAAATGTTTTATAAGAGGCAAAAATAAAAATAAAAAACAAAACACACAAACACACACACATACACACACACACACACACACATACACACACAAAACCTGATTCCAAATTTGATTCAAAGAAAATAAAAAATTTATCCAAATTTTCCCAATATCTTCTTTGGGGTTCACATTTTAGGCAGAAAGAAATAAGAGACGAAGATACTTCATTGGTAATAATAAGTTAACTAAGCAAGCATGTTAAATTATTAAATTTGGAGAATACATTGTGCTTATTATGTTACTTACCCTTGCAGTGAACTAGAAAATGAATGTGGTCATTCCAGACTGGTTAAATTGGAAATATATTTTATACAGATGTGTCTAATGTAGTTTCCTGGCAGAGGCATACAGCACACAACTTATATTTACAAGTATACAAATCTGGCTTTATACTGCAGCACAGTTCTGTAAAATCAGATTTCCCTCTCTATACCTTGTTTTTCATTTTCAGTGTATATTTGCCCCCTTTTATCATTTAAATTATCTTTATTAAAACACTATTTTTTCCAAGTCCTTCAGCATTGGTTTCCTTTGTGGGTAGGCTGGGAGTGGAGAATTAAGACCGGAATTTTAGAATAAACAATGAACAATCTATGTAAACCAAGGGATTCACTGTCCTTAATTAGTACTAAATTGATTTTTTTTCAAACATCCTAGTTCTGCTGCCAACTCAGGTGCAAATGCGCCTCCTTTTTATTCTCTTTTGTATCCTTTTTTTCATACTCACTCATTTCCCTCCCATCTGTTAAGGCAGCTAGACTGGCACAGGTGTTTGGCCATTTATGTCTTTTCAGGTGTTTTCACTATGTCAATCTACTCAGGAAGACAATAGAAGTTTATCTAGGCTAAATCTCCCTTAGATTTTCTATTGGGGAGGTGTGTGTGTCTGTCTGCCATAGTTGTTACAATAATTTTAGTTTATTTATTTAAAAATAAAATGTTGACAAGCTAAAGGAGTATAATAAATAATTATTAAATTAGATTTGCACTAATGAATAATAATTATCAATGTCATTTCAGCATTTCTTTCCATGGCTCCAATATTTTCTCAAAATTAAATTTGTACTAGAAATTATTACTGGTTGATCCCATTCTTTGGACCTACCACCCATTATATAATCATAATAATTAGAATATATATATATATATATATATATAGTTTATATGATTGTTTTTCAAAAGTACTATCTGTTATATTTTAAAAACAGCAGGAAGGAGTCACACCATACAATAGGGCACACGTGGGAAGTTATTGAGGGGAGGGGAGAGAAGGGGCAGAGAAGGGGGCACAGACTGATTCTTGGGGACAAGAGAAAGGAAGAGTAAGAGACAGATGGGAGACAGGCAAGGGCCACCTTTTATAAGCAAACATAACAAATGTGCACAGGGGGTGCTCTTAGTGGCTGCAGCTGAGGATATAATCAGGAGCCTAAGGGCAGGCCAGTAGAGATGACTAAATGCAACACTGTCATCTAATGGATCACCCATTTGCTGTACAAACTAAAAGTAGAGATTTGATGGTAATGCATGATGATAATAATATCTAAATAAGAATCCCTCTTTGCTATCAGCTTACTTTCATTATACATGGCACACATATATGCAAAATGTAATCTTCATCTTTTTAATGCCTTCCCACACATTTTTATAAAAAAAAAAATCTTAAAGGAGAGCAGAATAGCATTCTGAGTGCACACTTCTATATGACTCTTCTTTAAATGTCAGGTCAGAATCAGGCTTCTTCTTCTGTTGCTTATCTATATCAACATTTCGTTTCCTCATCTAACATCAGTGCAAAGTTCCAGCCACTCCTATACTTGAGATGTACATTTGAACCTGAAGGACTACACTCTGCATGTGGACTGCTCAACCCAGTATTTTTTTTTTTTTTTTGGAGCTGAGGATTGAACCCAGGGCCTTGTACTTGCCAGACAAGCACTCGACCACTGAGCTGAATCCCCAACCTTTCAACCCAGTCTTATTTGGCTATGTCCAGTATTGTATGTTTGGTATAAGAGCTTTGAGAGGATTAATGATGTGTAGCCATAAAGTTGTCTCTTTATATCTTTTGACTGTCACAGAAAGGCAAATAGAAAAATTACATAGAACTCTGCATAAAATATTTGGCAAATCAATAGTAAGTCAAGTTTTTTATGTTGTCATAAATAAAAAGTGAAATTTTCTTATAGTTTTTACTTCCGTTTATTCTTTGAAAATTCCATACATGTATACAATGAATCATGACTATACCCATCTCTCACTATACCCCTCAGGCCCTTCCTCCACAGGACCCCTATTATAGTTACCTCCAAACTACTTGTGTTCCTTCTTTAGTTAAGCTCATTGAGTTCAATTAATGCACATTGGTACAGGAGACATCCACATGGTTCTCTCTCTCTCTCTCTCTCTCTCTCTCTCTCTCTCTGTCTGAGTGTGTGTGTGTCTTTACCTCTCCCCCTCTATCTCTGTCTTCTCACCCTTTGCCATGGGATGATGTTGTAAGAACTTTGCTTATGTGAGACTGTATTGTCACCTCTCTAATTGCTCTAACAAAATACTTGACAAAACCAACTTCCTGAAGATTTATTAAGATTTATGGTTTTACAAGGATATAGCTCATCGTGGCAGGAAATAATAGCCCTAGGAGCATGTGACAACTTGTCACACTGTGCCTGTTATCAGAAATGGCTATTGGTGCTCAGCTTACCTTCTCTTTTTTAATCAGTCCAAGACCCACCCAGAAGATGGTGCTGCCCATATTTGTGGATCTTCTCATCTCAGCTAAGTAACCTAGAAACTCCTGTATAGACATAACCAGACTTTTGTATCCCCAGTGATTCTAAATCAACTCGAGCTGACAATCAAGATTAACCATTACAAGGTACTTCAATTTGGGGCTCATAGCCTCCAGAACTATATTTAATAAATATCTGTTCTTTATAAAATACTCAGTCTTTAGTATTGTGTCACAGCAGTAAAAAGCAGACAAAGATATTCCCCTAATGTTTTTGACTAGAACAAATATCAATGTGAGTGGAGTAGGTGACTGGAAGGAAATACTTTAGGAGATGGGAAGATGTCTCAGTGGTAAAACATTTGCCATACAACCGTGAGGACCTCATTTAAGATGCCCAGAACTATTGAAAAAGCCAGGTAATAAAGAAGGAATCTGTAATCCTATGGAAAAATGGGAAGTAAATACAGGAACCCGCAGGCCAGATACCATGGTGTGTACAGTAATGACCAGGACAATACTTTGTCTCAAACATTATTGAAGGTGAGAAACAATACCTAAGATTCTATTCTGATGTCCATGCATGCACTATGGCATACACACACACACACACACACACACACACACACACACACACACACCAAACATATCAACACAAGATTACAAAACCTTGTAGGGCCATCTTAAATCATGTGAATTACAGATGGATGAATGTTGAGATGTATCATATTATACATGTTCACACATCTGACTGCTTTTATGATAGGTAGAAGAGATGGCAGGGCTCAAAATTGAAAGGCCAATCATGTTGTTAGTGATCGAAATCCAGATTGAAGGTGATGGTCAAACAGATTAAAATAACATCAGTACGAATAGTTAAAACAGTACTTCCTAAAAATATTTTAGAGAGTATAAAACAAACAGGATATATTAATAAGTTTGATATGGGATATGCAAGACAACTCAGAGTTGATTCTATAGTTTTCCCCTAAAATACAAAATTAAGAGCTAAGAACAGTTACTACAAAAAGAAGAAATGTGTTGAATGGGAGTGAGGCAGAGTCCATGCACATTTCCCCAATGGATGGAGCTAGAGAACCTCACAGGACAGTGTGCAGGATGGCCATAGGTGATTGATCAGATAAGTAATGAGATTCTTAGTGAGATATAATGATTAATATAAGAGTCAGCTTGTGGCCATAGAAAAGGAAGCCTTGAATATGAACTGAAGAGCCTGTGACTAATACTGTGGAAAAAAGAAAGAGGTGAAAGCTGTTCAGAATGCCTGTGAAAACAAATGTATCCAAGTTTTTCCCAGAAGTTTTGGAATTTCGCAAATACCACTGCAAAGCTAAAATACTCAGCATTCTGTGGCAAGAGCTTGTCCCTGCATTCTAGAAATCCCAGATGAAACAGCTAGGCATAATTTAAAATAATGAAGAAGATGGTTGTGATCCAATTTGGTATGTAGCAACCAAAAATTCAGTGACTCATTTTGAGGAAAGGTGTCATAAAGACTGTGATATGGCAAGGCTTAAGTCACAGATGGCGATTACACTTCAAAGAACATACAAGCTCTAAGGTACTGAAGCACCATGAAGAAGCATAACATAGAGCTCTTAGAGGGTCATCAGCATTGAAGTTTTCATGGAATGCTTATTTAACTGTATTTATCTAGTGTTTATGTAAACACATGTGGTTTCTCCAAAGTACTGTATTTTATTAGTGGAGGAAATATCTACCATATTATGTCAAATCATGTGGATCCAGTAAAACACTAATTTTTGTCCTTTGCTCTGTTCTTGTGTGTCAGCATCTTAGACTAATCAGTAAGATTGGCTCTTCCCTTACATCTCTGCCAGGGGGTAATAAACTTCCTTAGACAGATCTTAGAAGCCAACTGTGAACAGAAAACGAAACAATCACATAAAAATGGTAAGAAAGATAGTCAGATAACAACAATCTTTGAGTACCAGAATAGCAGGTTTCATGCATAGAAACAAACAAAGCAACAAGAATCATGAGAAGGGTATTGCTGTCCACCCTTAGTCATCAGAGAAGTGCAGACTAAAAGTACTAAGAACCCCAGTCCAAAAAGGCCATCCTTAGGGACACAAATGACAATAAATCCTGGTATGGACATGAGGGAAAAGGAACCTTTATATGTTGTTATTAAGACTAACCAATTAAGCCACTGTTAACTCAGTCTGTAGATTTCTCCAAGTAGAAGTAAAACTGGCTGATGATTCTATACCACTCGTGAGCACATGCTCAATGGTCTTAATCCTAATTCAACAATTCCTGTACATTCATGTTTATTGCTGTTTTCTTCACAATACCTAGGAAATGGAATCAGCTTAAACGTCCATCAGCTGATGACTAGGTAAGAAAAAATACGGCAGTTATAAAAAAAATGAAATTTTATTACTAAATCTTAACTTACAGGTAAATAGAAAAAAAAATTTATGGGGTAAGGTAACCCAGATCTAAAGAAAAAATGCTGTATGTTCTTTCTCATTTGTCAATCCTAGCTTCATATCTTTTGTTTTGTATATTTAACTTTGAGTATAAAGTCAGGAAGTAGGAGTGAGTGTTAAGAGATTGCAGCATCACAATGACAGGGTATAGGGAAATTGAAGCAGAGAGGGGGAATGCTAGGTGCAGGAAGTATTAATCAGTGAGAATAGTAGGGGTGTGGGGGAGTTATGGTGTGAGTTAAATCAATGAAATGTGTATGACAAAGAAATAGTCACACCTATTATTATGCAATCCTATTCTAAAATACAATTGGAAAGGGCAATAGAACATATGCGATAATAATCTGGAATAGGGATAGGTGGTCTTGGAGATGAGTGGTTGAAAGTGTGGGTTAACAAAACCTATGGATGTATGAAAAACCCTTATGGGAAGTCACTATTTTGCAAGCTAATTAAAAAGTATATATATATATATATATATACTTTTTAGGAAAAGAGTCTGGGGTGCAATGCTTCTCCCAGAAAACATGGGTTATTATTGAAAATCTCAGTGCCAAGCCTGAAATACTTCCCTGTAACTCATTAGTCAATGAGGCCTCAAGGTGCCCCAAAACAACACAACCAATTATAATTCTTGGTTAGCTACTATAACTAAACCATAAGAATATATTGCTGAAGATGTTACATATAGTGTTGTATATGTATTTCTACAACTACATTGAAGTTGTAGAACCTCAGTCTAGGATGAAACTTTCAACACAGGCTAGCTTTCATAGGAATGGAAGTAGCTATACAGTGGTCTTTACAAAACCTAGATAATATATGCTACCATACTGACCTGCCAGGCAAGATGCGCCCATTGAAGCAACAGTGACATTGTTATTATGGGGGTTAAAAAAAGGTGCTTTCTCATTGGATTTGAGGACATTCTATGGGGGAATTAAAATCATTCCTAGTACTATAAATCTATTTAAGAAAACAAAACAAAAACAAAGAACAAAATCCTTGTAACTGAGAAGGTCCTAAAGGGGAGTATTTGTTGTTTTGCTAATGGACATGTTGTCAAGTAGCCTTCTAAACATTTATGTTTATTTTCATAGATTTGTATGACTCTAAACCTTGGTTAGGGAATCTTCTTTTCACAAGGGGCAGCAGTTAATGAAGATTCATAACTAGTCAAAAAGCTAAGACTATATGACCATAAGTATTTCATCTTAAATAATACGTCTACATCAATTTCATCACCCAAGATGGAAGGATAATATTCAGAAAATGGAGAGAAAAGAATGTAAACATCACGGGCTGGAGAGCTGTTTCAGTCACCAAAGGGTGAGCTCACAATGTGAAGACCAGAGGATGGGGAGGAATACTATAAAATGTTCTCCATTAGATATAACATGGCTATCATAATCATGAAACTCACAGCAGCCGTGGTTAACTTCACAAAATGCGTGCAAGATCAGTTTTAGCATGGTTTGGGGAGGGTTCCTGGGGTCTCATTTCTGTTTGGATTGCTATTGGTAGTTTCTGGCTTTTGAAGGAGGAGTCATTTTCTCTAGGAGTATGGCCACTGGTAGGCTCAACATGTTCCTAGGGGATTATCATTGCTCCTGTGCATGTTGGCGGTAGGCTTAAAGAAAGAAAAGAAGAGGTGAAATTGGAAGAGGGGTGTGTTGAGGTGGGCTTTGCTTAGTTGTAGGGGAAATTGGAGGTATATGCCATCAAAATGCACTGGATGCATGTATACATTTCCCAAAGGATAAATTTTAAAGGTCTAATTAAAAAGTGCTCTTTGAAGCTGCGTGGTGGTGGCGCATGCCTTTAATCCCAGCACTCAGGAGGCAGAGGCAGGCAAACATCTTTGTGAGTTCGAGGCCAGCCTGGGCTACCAAGTGAGTTCTGGAAAAGGGGCAAAGCTACACACAGAGAGAAACCCTGTCTCAAAAATCAAAAAAAAAAAAAAAGTGGTCTTTGTAGAAGTTTTGTGTTCAGTGTGTTCCAACTTTCAGAAGCACATCTGATCATCTCTAGAGCTATGATTCTATAGTAACAGGTTAGAGGCATTTTTCAGTCAGCTCCATAGAAGTACTGTTTGCACTTGGAGGAATATGATGGGCAGCCCATGCTAACATGTCTTAAGAGTGTATGTTGTTCTCATAATTTCTTCATATTACAAAAGGATTGGATCTACTAATTCAGTTGTTTCCCTCAGTCTGTCTCCTTTACCATTTCTGTACATTTGGAAGTAATTCTTCTCTGAGCATATTAGTGATTATCTACAATTTCCCACTCCCAAACCCCTCACCTCTACTCCCACTACTTCAAAACTCATCATCAGAGAACTGGGTTGTCATCTGAGAAAGGACTTCTACAGAACTCGATGGACTCACTTCTTTCAATTCTTCCCCTTTACATGGAGTTCTCTGTCAGAAGGATCAGTGAAGCCTCTGATAAAGCACCACCACTGAATCAGTATCTCAGAAGTTTTGCTCACTCCCAATTACCATATAAACTCTCCTATGGAATACCTCTACCCTGGTCTGTGTTATTGTGCTGGATCGCCCCAACCCATTATGATACTAGCCAGGTGTGCTCAGGGACTTTATGCGATGGCACTCACTGTTTTTTTTTCTTGGATGTTTCATTTGTCTTCTGCTAAGACAAGGTTTCAGAGAGCCTGGATGCTATGGAAACAGATTTATATAAATACTTACACAAGAAATACATCCTGTCAGAAGAGCTCTTAATTGGTTACACAGTGAATTCTTCAGACTGAAACTCCTTCAAATAATTACAGTGGAAATGTGTGTTGTCAGATCATGCATTTTTTTAAATGTCTTTTCTCTATCTGATCACATTAACCACCTACATACCATGGGAAATGTCACTTCTGCAAGTTGGTTGGCACAATTTTGCTCAATATATCTCATCTCATCTTAAATCATTTAGTTTTAGCAATATGATATTTAAGATAGATAAAGCCAGGTAAAATCTTATCTTTGTATTTTATTCTAGTACAACTTAACATATTTAGGGAACTTATTGAATCACCACCAATCTAAGATTGAGGAGATCTATCTATTCTGTTGTGATAATTAAAAAACTTATGCAGATCCACATATATTTGTTGACTCATCTAATAATGATTTTTATAGGAATTTAATGAGTACAGAATATTTATCTGTAGCAGTGAGAGTAAAAGTTTGAATAAAACCCTTCATTATTCACCCTCACAGATTAATAATATAAGATGCATTTTTAAGTAAGGATGTAAAGAAACTCAAAACATCAAATATATTCCTTAAGGATTTAATGATCTGATTCTAAAATATACACCATAGATTTCTATTCACAGTAAGATTCATCATTCTCAACATCCTCATGAATACTGATAATTATAATAAAATTAACATATATCTTTCTCCATGGCAAAATACAATATGGTAAAATTTGTTTAAGATTAAATCAAAATCATCAGATGACTAGATGGGTTTTCCTTGACCAAAAGTAGGAAAATTGGATAATTAGAACTACTACCTGCTCTAAAATTTCAAGATGGGTAACCTGGTGTCCAAATGGCTCTTAAGTCACAGAAAATGAGAATATGACTGTATTTTTCTCAGGAGGAGCAATTATTTGATATTGCTATGTTTTCATCATCTCCCAAACCATTGAAAATTATCAGTGAAGTTTAGATTTTTTACATCTCAATAGAAAGCTCTTTATTTTTAAAATAATGAGTGTATACCTACAAGTTAGAATGGAAAAAAAGAAATATTTTTTAACATTTACCCCCATTTTCTAGCACAAAACTAGCTGTAGGTGCAAAACTGATTCCAGCTCCTTAATGATATCTCATATATAGGTATCTACAAAATATTTATTAAGTAGTAACATTAAAAATTAGTTATAGTGCCTGTTTTCTTGGAGAAAAACCATTTAATGTGGACAGAACTGCAGATGCTATGGGCATAGCAGTATGAAGGACAAAAAGGTATACCTAAGGAAAGAAAATTGTAAATATAATCACACTTCATAGATCAAGGTTTTCATGGGGTTAGCAAATAGAAGCCTGATGTAAATTTTCAAGCAAGGGAAGAGAGGGGACTCTCATGTCTCTTTGGTAAAACTACAAAAATAATCTACATGCAATTTCATCAAAAGTAGATGTATGAAAAATAATAAATTGGTTAGCAAACACTTAAATATTTTCAGAGCTTCAAGATCAGCCAGAACTCCACTTCATTTCTCTACAAACAAACCAGACAGAATATCTACCTTAGCTCCTAAGACTCAAAACTTCTCACTGATGATCCAACCATCATAGTCTTTCCAGTAGAAATAGCTTTTTCTGAAATGACACAAAAGCAGCATTCATTTCTGTCATCATTTACGATCTCCACATAAGTTTATATTAAAACCTTCCAATTATTATTATCTTTTGTTACAAAATTATGCTTCAGTGTATTCAAATCTCATTGCACAGTAAAAGTTAAAGGAATTGCATACCAATAACCAGCATGTGATAACTCACATGGCCTAGCATTTTATTGACAACTTCGGAGATCAAAATATACTTGCCATATACATTGTCTCACATTTTGGAGTGTTTTTTCATTATTTATTCATGCTACATTTCCCAAAACTAGGAGTCTCCAGCTAAGACAGGCCTCCTAATTTACATATGGTCTCCAAGTCATGTGTGGAAGAAATGACTCACTGCCAGGTTGGTCTGAGTTCCCAGGATGAGCCTCAACTTGGTATGTTATGGCTTCTATTGCTTTCTCCATAACAAGACTTTTGTGAGTATATTCATGGCAGGGATTCCACAGCATGTATTTATTCCTCCCAACTTGCATGCTGTGAAGGACATCTTACATCTTTCAAATTCTCATTCATCCTTACCCTCTTTATTATAAACATTAAACAATTTTTTTCTCAGTAAGTTCTATTACTAAATTCTCCCTTAGGGATGATAGTGTGTTTTTCTTGTTGAGTGATTTCTGAGAAATTATTCATAACCCGTTTTTTTTCACCTGCAAATTCCATATCCTAATTTCTTCCATTTTCTAAATGATATGCCAATACATGTATTTTTATTACATTGACTTTAAGAAATTGCTACTTAATTTTATTGAAAAGGTTATGCTTTCAGCTTTTATAAAATTTTGCTTTTCCTTACACACACACACACACACACACACACACACACACACAGAGGATCATCTATATCTCCAATGAAATCTTATTGAACCTGCTGTGACTTGCACAGCTTTAAGATTGACCTCACTAGGGTGACAGGAAAATGAAGAAACCCATATAGTATTCTTTGCTTTATGTGGAGGTTCAGGAATCTCAGTATAACCTTCAACTTGCATTATCACAAAACCTTCTCCCTTGTCTCTGCAGAGCTTAAAATCTAGGAAAAAGATGGGAAAGTGCCCACATTAAAACCTGTTTTCTAAGCTCCTTTTCTAAATTTAAGGCTTTTAAAGTTCCTTTGTTTTAGCATGAACTTATAGTTACAAAGAAAGAAATATATATTTGCCTAATATTTTAAAATCTATGCTCAGAATTAATTATGTTTTAGAATTCATGCTCAGAAATGGAAACCACAAGTAATCGTCATTCCCAGGGCTTGCCTATTTATTGGGGATGGGGGAGATAAGATGTATTCAAGTGTGATATTTAAACCAAAACAAAGGGATGGGCTGTGGCTCAGTTGATACAGTTCATTTAGAATAAGTGAAGCCCTCAATTTGACCACAAGCACTCTATAACATAATGTCCACAAGCCTGCCATCCCAGTATTTGGGAGGTGAAAGCTGGAGGATCAGAATTTCAAGATTATTCTCAGCCACATAGTGAGTTTGAGCCAAAACTGGGATACACTGCATTCTGTCTCATGAAAACAAAGAAACACAACAAACAATCAACAGACAGCATCAAGAGGAATTTATGTGATCCATTTAAGGCAAACAAATTCTTATTGGGTAAAGAGAGACAATGAGGAGAGCTAGGATAAGAAGAACACAACAATTGAGGGTTCATGAAAGGAGACTGAAAGAGTTGGGCATAGACTCTATGGAAATGGTACAAAATAAATTAAGAAAATGTAGAGGCAAACAAATAATAAAAGTAAAAATTCAATATTCCGTATGCTGTAGAAAACAGAAGAACTTTATCATCGTGTTAAAAGGGAATATGTTTTTTAAAATCTCAACCAAAAAATCTTCAGAGAAAAAGCAATCACTGAGTTTGTTTGTTTGGATAAAAATATCCAGTGAATAACAGATGTTGTTCAAGATGAAGATACATTGGAAGTGGATGAAGTCCTGAGTGGATGTTTAATATGGACATGACTATAGCCATGTTAACATCCCCAATGGCTCAGATCCATGAGAACAGTAATGCCTTACTTTGGTTTGAATAAGTACCAATGTTTGCAAATGGTCTGCAATGTTAGCTAAAACGAATGCATACTGAAAATATCAACTTCAGCATCTTCCTCTAAGATGACTGCAACCTGCAGCTGCTCTCCTACAGAGAACTCCTAACCAGGTTAGCAAACATGCCTCCTCCTTGTGCATGCTTCATTTAATAAACTCACTGATTTTCCAAGCTGCAGTTAGTACATCTCCATTAGAACTCACAGTCCCACCTGATCTCAGCTTTTTTTTTAGATATAATATATCTAAATGATATGTTATAGGGGACTAGAAAGTATTGGAGCAACTCAAGGCTGGATCATAAAGATTTGTGATTCTCTAACTTGAGCCAGGTTAAGATTAGAGGAATTGTCTTCTCTGGGAATTCCTGAGCCAGGATATTGAAGTGTTGCTCTATCTGATTAGAATTCAAAAAAAAAAAAAAAAAAAAACCCTCCAGGATAAGTCAATATTTAAAATTGTTCTGAAGTCTATGGTAGTCCTGAGTACTGGGAAAATAAATAATTAATAATAAAGCACCATAAAGAGTCAGCAGAAAATATTATAATGGAGTTATAACTATAAGAATTTCAAGGAATAAAATTGTCCTTCTAACTTCTGGAACAAAAGCTGGTACATAACTTTAAAATTGTAGAAAAAAAGAACAAGATGAAAATCCAAATCCAGATAACGTTTAGTAACAGTCAAGGAAGCTTAAGAGACACTCAGTAGCAAGATCTGATGTAGCTGAGTAAACTGTTATGATAAGAGATTTACATAAATTCCTTTATTGATGAAGACAATAACTTTTAAGAATGGCAAGGATTCATATTCAAGGCCAAAATTCCAGGGAGCCTAATGTAAGCCAGGAGATGAGCAGATGGTGTTTGCTTGTGGTTTGTTGTCTTGGCTACATTTCTATTGCTGTGATAAAACATAATCAACTTATTGATGAAAGTGTTTAATTGGGACTTACAGTTCCAGACATACAGGAATTTATTATCTTCATGGCAGGTAGCATGGAGGCAGGCATAGTGCGTCAGCAGAAGCTATGAGCCCACATCCAGTCCACAAACAGAAAACAGAGGGCACACTAGGGTTGATAGGGAGATTCTGAATCCTCAATCCTCCCCTCTACACACACACACACACACACACACACACACACACACACACACACACATACACACACACTCATACATAGTGACATATCTCCCCCAGTAAGGAAGGACACACCTCCTAATTCTTCCCAAACAGTTCTACCAACTGGGAACATAGAGTCCATTCTCATTCAAACCACTACAGTTGTCATGGTGGTAACTGTATAGTAAAGGTTATACAATGGGGAGTCAAAATTAAAGTTTCTAATAGGGAGGGATGTAGGCACATAGGTTCATGTCATCTAAGAACCTTTGGAGTAGGAGGTTCAAGAATCTCATTGCCCTGCTTTGGCAGAAGGAAGAAAGAGTAGAATCAACCAGAGGCCTGACAAGCCTTGTGCCTAGAATACTGAAGCTCTTCTGTGTATCCTAAATATAACATGAAACTTACGTTCAATGTGATGTGAAAAAAGAAAAGAAAGAAGTGGAAAAATTCTCTAAAATTGCACATGAAGTGAAAGCTGGAAGTGAGACCTAACATGATTTTTTTAAACAAATGGCACAGTTTCATACATCAGAACAAAAAAATAATATATGTTTAATATATAGCATGTTCAATTTTTCTGTTAAACATTTTATTTCCAATGATTGCATGGTCTATATTCACTAGAGAGTTACATTGAAGGGCTCAAGTCTGAATTTAAAAGTGCTTTGGTCTAATTGATACAGATTTTATATGCTGTTGTCCGTGGCTTTCTGATTCTCTACTGTGTTACATTGTAAGAAAAGATGAAAATATTATAGGCTCTTACATTAATGGAAGATCTTAAATAACCATGAATGATTGTAAACGTTTTCACTAATCGCTTTGGCACTTGGTAGGTCCTCAGTAAATAAATAGTAAGTAAATGGACCTAATGACCTTGTCATTTTCATTTCCACAATTTCTACTGAAGCAACACATTAAAGAGTTATGTAAGATTGCACAAATAATACCAATGTGCAGAACGAATGTAAACATTTTTTTCTTGGCATGAGACTAGTGTTTCCAACTTTGAGTCATGATCTTCTATGGAGGCCAAAAATTAGTATAATTGGTAAGAAATTATTACTTCTCGGTGAAATTGAAATTGAAGAATATGAACACGGACAACAGCCCACAATAATACAATATAGGCTAGAAAATCAAGTAGGCAAAAAAAAAAGCTATTGTATCAAGTATAATAAGGCTTAAGGGACATTTTGTAAAACTTCTATATATGTTAGGTCAATGAGGGAAAATGTTCTTATCACCTTAGGTCATAGCAGAAAATGTTCGAAAGCCACTACAGTAGGTCATTTGTTTTCACTAATTGCTCTTTAACATTTCCAAAAGAAAATAACCTCTTTTAGCCTAAAGTACTTCATTATCTCTTCCCTTTAACTGGGGTTAAAATTGTTTTTCATGGTCATGAAATGTTCTACATTAGAAAAGATAACAAACAATAATAGCGGTGACCTAGACACAGACAAACTGACTGGTTGTGGTCTCCATGGTCCCACAAACCCTCACCCTGCTGCATCACTTCCTTCCCAGCTTGCAGACTTCATCTCCAAGGGAAATTTGTTAAAGCAGCTGCAAAGGATCTGCTTTGCCTTGTTGTATTCCTTTCTCTGGAAGCAACCACTGTTTGAAATTTGGAGTCTCACATGAAGCTGTATAATTGCATTATGTATTTATCTCCCTGCAATTCAATGATGCACAGTTTCAAATGTTGGTTATTGGGGTGACTTTTTCTTTATATTTTTTAAGTTTCATAAAAATCTAATATTATGATATAATTATATCATTTCTCCCTTTCTATTCCTCCTTCCATTGCATACAGCCCTCCCCACTTTCATTCAAATCCATGGTATCTTTTTTTTTAATCAATAGTATTGCACACGTTATGTATATGTATATAAAACAAGGATGATACTAATAAACATGCAAAATGGAGAGGGGGAAGCCCAGGGAACTTCAATTCAAAATAAATAAATAATAAATCAAATAAATAACCTAGAGGAAACTGAGGAAAGCTAGAACAGCACATCAGTTGGTTGTCGGTGCCAAATGATCACCCAAAAAAACTTATAAAATGGCAACATTACAGACTGAACAGGTTCTATCTTGTTCTATTTTCATGTGTGTCTTCCATCCCATGTGAGAGTGTTAGGCTGTTTCACAACCACTATTACTCTTATCATCCCTCTCTCTTCTAAACATATGCAATGGAGAATTTCAGTACCTTAGACTTCTGGGAGTGACATGCATCTGCCTCCTGTCCACTGGATAGATTTAACATTGAAAGAATTGAAATAGTGATTGTACTATAACTTGCACCACAGGGTATAAAGCTTTTTGTTGTCCATGTCCTTGAGAACACTGGTATTTTTCAGACTGTTCTATTTTTTAGCATGTACTGACCAAGAAATTGATTTTTAAAATTATTTGTGAGATTTAATCACTTCTTAAGGTCTTTATATATCCCTTGTTCATTTTTTTCATACCTGGGGGGTTTGTTTTATTAATTGGTAGAATTCCTTGTGCATTATAAGTACTAATTTTGCCTGTGCATATGATAAGCCTACTTTCTAGTTTGTGACTTGGTTGTGAACTTCATGATAGGTAGGCTCATGGTAGACTATCACTATTATCAACGCAATATATTTTGTTAACTTCTCCTCATTTTTACTTAAAATAATGTGTATGCTAACATTATGAATATAGCCTTCACATTAATATAGAGGAAATGTGTTTCTATCTGAAGATATGTGAAATCTGGTATAATTTTATGTCAGTCATTTAGCTTTGAATTGTTTATAGGCTGTCATCCCTGACGCTGTATATTCATATATATATATATATATATATATATATATATATATTCATACACATTAGGATTCTTACAAATTTATATATTTTATACTAGTACAAATAGCATCTTAATTTAGTTACAACACTGTTGAATGTGACTTTTCCTCACTGTTCTTCTTTAAGGGTTCTTCATGTACTTCTACACCCTCATTTTAATATTTAAAGTTTCATATTCCATGAAAAATATTTTTGAAAATATTACTGAAATTGAAATGTTAGTTATTGGATAATTGCTATGCCTATAATTCTTAAGTTTTCCTACCAAGAAATTGGCATGACACTTAAATCATTTAGGTATACTTTTATTGTTTTCATGCTTTCATTAGTTTTCTTTCAAGTAACTTTCAATGTGATTCATATTTTATAAAGTTTAATGCTCTTGCACTAAGTTACAGAAGACCTCGTGTATATTATTCTTGTTCCCATAAAGGCTGTTCAGTTACTTGATTTATTATAAATAAGCTAATATAAAGATTTATGAATATCTCATGGTAATCAGCATATTATTTGCAAACAAGAACTTGGTGTAATTTCTTACTTTAAATTTCTGGAGTTTGAGTCCTGTGTGCTTTTGCTGTGTGCTGCCAACATGACTGTAACTGAATAAAATCAATAATCAGAAGCCTCTCCTCTTCTATGTATAATGTTGCAACCTATATCATGACTATTCATAAATGTCAGTTTACCTGCATTTATATAGATAATGATGGACATTCATTTATGATTTTAGATGATAAATCATACTAGTAACTCTCTATAAGTATTTACAGTCCCCAGTCACAAAGTTTATTGTATATGGTTCTGCACTTAGTTATGTGTCAGTTTCCTGTCACTTCATCATTCTGTTTGTCAGCGTTTAATTGCCTTCATAAAACTCCTTAAAGCAAGAAGGAGTTATTTTCTGTGCCAGTTTTAAAGGTCCTGGTCCCATGACAGTTGGCTCCTTGGCTTTGGAGCTGCTATGTGTTGAAAGAGAATGCCATGGCGGGGAGCACCAGTAGAAGGAAATGGATTGTTCCAGAAGGACTGGGAGAGAGAGGCTGAGGAAAATGTACCCCCTTCAAAGGCATGTCCTTGTCCACTCACTACTTTGATCTAGGTCTTAATTCTTTTTTTATTAATTGAATTTATTCATTTATTTTACATACACACCACAGTTTCTCCTCCCTCCTCTCCTCCCATTCCCTCCCCCATGCCTCCCCTTCCACACCCCAAATCCTCCTCTGTTTCTGTTCAGAAAGGAGCAGGGCTCTCATGGGTGTCAACAAAGCATGGCATATCAAGTTGAGGTAGGACTAAGCTCCTCCCCTTGTATTAAGGCTAGACAAAGCAACCCAGTGTGAGAAATACATTCCTGGAAGCCAGGCAAAGCATTAGAGATAGGCCCCGCTCCCACCACTAGGAATCCCATGAGTAGATCAAGCTACACAATTGTCACTTGATGGGGGAATGTCTTTCAGTATGCTGCGAATACGTGTTGCTCTGATTGGTTGATAAATAAAGCCATTTGGCCTATGGCAAAGCAGCTTAGAGGCATGCAGGAAACTCAAAGAGAGAGACAAAAAGAAGGTGGGGAGAGACACCAGTGAGACACCCAAGAAGCACATGTAATTGGACACAGGTAAAGCCACAGAACATGTGGCGATATATAGATTAATAGTTATGGGCTAATTTACAATATAAGAGCTATCTAGCAAAAGGCTTGAGCCATGGCCATGCAGTTATAATTAATACAAACTTCTGTGTGTTTATTTGGGGGAGGATGGTGGGAGAGATTTGTGCCAATCACCAGCAGGCAGGGACACAGGAAACCTTTCAGCTACAGTCACATGTGTGTAAGAGGCCTAGGCCAGTCCTATGCAGGTGCCCTAGCTGTTGTTCCAGAGTCTGTGAGCTCCTATGAGCCCAGGTGGGTTGTTTCTGTGGGTTCTTTGTGATGTCCTTGACCCTTGCTGGCACATAAATTCCTTGCTGTCTTTAACAGGATTCTCTGAGCCCAGTGCTTTACTAAGGATCTCTGCATCAGTCACTGGATAAAGGCTCTCTAATGACAATTGGGATAGTTACCAATCTGATTACTGGAGATAGCCAGTTAAGGCAATGTACCCATTATTGCTAGGATTGCTAGGAGTCTTAGCTGTAGTCATCCTTGTGGATACCTGAGAGTATTCCCTGCAGTAGGTTTCTACCTGACCCCAAAATGTTCTCCTCATCAAGACATCTCTTTCTTTACTCTTCCCCTCCATTTATGCCCCCAACCCAATCCCACATGTATAGTGATATTTTATTTGTATGTTAATAAAGTTGCCTTGAGGTCAGAGCAAGCCAGAACAGAAGCTGGGTGGTGGTGGTGCAAGCCTTTAATCCCAGCACTTGGGAGGCAGAGCTAGGTAGATCTCTGTGTGTTCAAGGACACAGCAAGCATGGCAGACACATGCCTTTAATCTCGATACCAGCCATAGAAGACCTGGAGGTCTGTACAAACAGGCAGTGACAAGGAGGACATGTGGCTGGGTTTACAACCAATGAGAAAACAGAACAGAAAATCTATAAAAAAGATAGGACACACAGAGGTAGCTCTCTTGCAGAGAGGAAGAACAGCAGAAGCAGTGAAGGATAAGGTTTTCCGCTCTTGCTCTGACCTCGTGGTTTTTAACTCTGCAATTGGTTCTGTTTCTTATTTAACAAGCTGGTTACATCTACAATTGGCACCCAATGTGGGGCAAGAATTCACTAAAAAAAACCGCTTGCCTTAGCAGTGGGTCCAGCTTCCCCGCCTGGGCGGGCCCGGCTCCCTAGCTCTGGCCTAGCCCCGGCCTAACCTGGGCCTAGGTCAGCTTGGGACTCAGGCCCAACCTACCTTAGCTACAAGCAGTTACCGCTGCAGCTGGAGTTACTTGCTTAAAAAGCCGGTGCTACAAACAACTCAGGCCTGCAGGAGCTACCGCTAATTGCAGTAGCTACACACAACTGCAGATAAGTTGCTTTTGGCTGAAACGCCAGTGCACATGGTAGGTCAGAGGTTAAGGAAGCCAGAGCCCAGGCTCGACTCAGCTCAAACGGGAACACTGAAGCAGTTGGATTCAAGCTTTTAGCCAGAACGTGGCTACGCTTTCTTGCTTTCTTGCTTTCTTGCTCTCTCTCTCTCTCTCTCTCTCTCTGGATTCCCACCTTGGACGCTAGGTAGCTGTTTTGAAATTCCCTCAGATTTCTACTGTTCTATGCAGAATTGGTAAGTCATTTATATCAGATATTTTAAAGGAAACTATTTAAAAGAGATTTTTTCCACATTTTTAAAAAAATGGGTTTTATGTGTACATTGGAAGAAAATTGGGCTTTGTTTGAAATTTTAGGCAGTCCGATAATGGAACAACTATATGAGAAGATTAATGTTGATCGAATTATGTACATTATTAATCTTCTTATCCTTATTTTACTATTTAAAAAGATGGTCAATTTAAGTGCCAGGATAAAAATTTCAGAAAAACCTGTTAAACCTGTTAAAATGATTTATAGAGAAATTCAGATTCAGACAAAAGAATTAACAGTGTAATTGTTTCAGGATTGGATTATAAGGTTACAGAAAGAAAGCCTGTTTTCACACAATCACCCTTAATTCATCCAGTAACCATACAACAGCAACCTGGTCAAGTGAATACGCAAAATATTTGGACTCCAGTTGAAATATTAGACTTACAAAGGTTTAAGGAAGCAATAATATCTTATGGCATGCATTCTCCATATGTAAACCCAATGTTAAACTCCTGGTCAACTTATAATAGGATTATACCACAGGACTGGTGGGAGCTGGCACAGGCGATACTGGAACCCAGACAGCAGCTCCAGTGGCAAATGTGGTTCAAAGAGGAAGCTAAAAACATAGCAAAACAATGTAGGGATAGAGGTATACAAATCATCCAGGATCAGCTTGTTGGAGAAGGCCAATATGCTGCAGTAGAAACATAATGTTTATATGATATCCAAACTATAATTCTATGTCGAATGGCAGCCTTGAATGCATGGGAGAGAGTTGAGGAACCAGGGAAGTAAACTGAGTCATTTACAAAGGTTATACAAGGCCCAAAAGAATCTTTCACAGATTTCTTATAAAGACTGACTTCAGCAGTAAAGAGAATGGTCCCAAATTCAGAAGCTAGCCAGATAATAATTGAATCTTTGGCTTTTGAGAACGCAAATGCAGCATGCAAGAAAATAATCAGGCCGTTAAAGGCAAGATCTGCACCCTTGGAAGATTGGATTAGAGACACGGTTAATGTTGAGGCTCATGATCATCATAATATGTAGGTAGGAGAAGCAATTTCAAGAGGTTTGAGGAATGTCAGATGTTTTGGATGTGGAAAGCAAGGACATTTGAAAAGGGACTATAAACAGGGCACTTCCAGAAACAATGTTTCTTCAAGGAACAATGGCAACAGAATGCCCCTTCCTTCTGGAGTATGTAGAAGGTGTGGTAAGGGAAGACACTGGACCAATGAATGTAGGTCAACAAGGGACAGACAAGGTAATACTTTGCCTCAGTCTTTGAGAAACTCCCAGAGGGGCCTCAGGCAGGCCCCTACAGTGAATCCAGTTCAGACCTTTCCTGTAATCATAGAGGAGACACCTACTCAGAGCAGATAAATAACCAAATGCCTATTGGAATAAACTAGGCTACTCAGAGTAATGGAACAACTGAGACTGAGAAAACAGAAAATTCAGTAGAAACCATAAAGAAAATTTTTTGGCAAACTTCTATAAATGAATAAAGACCAAAATTAACAATAAAAATAAATGGTGTTTTGTTGTCTGGTCTGGTAGACACAGGTGCTGATGTGACCATAATTGCACCAGAATTTTGGCTTCCATCTTGGCCTCTTCAGGAGGTAAATGTTCAACGGTTAGGAATTGGAACATTATCTCAAGTTAAACAGAGTGCAAGATGGCTCAAATGTATAGACCCAGAAGGACAGAGAGGCAGATTAAAACCATATGTGGCTAACATAGTCATGAACCTGTGGGGTCGAGACCTGTTACAACAATGGAATACTCAGATTAACATCCCTCCAACCTCAGAAATAAATCATAAACTAGCACATGTTTCTGAGAGTAATACTAGAAGGTACTATTCTAATGAGTCATCACCAGCCATCCATATTATACAAGAACAGGGCACAAAAACTGATGATCTTCCAAATACACCAACAGCTCTACCTTTAAAATGGTTAACAGACAAGCCTGTATGGGTTCATCAATGGCTTTTAACAACAGAGAAACTCCAGGCTTTAGAAGAGCTGGTAGAAGATCAGTTAAATGCTCAGCATATTGAAGAATCTACTAGCCCATGGAATCTCCTGTATTTGTTATTAAAAAGAAATCTGGTAAATGGAGAATGGTAACAGACCTTAGAGCAATTAACAAAGTAATTCAGCCAATGGGCTCTCTACAATCTGGAATTCCTTTGCCTACTCTGTTACCTAAAGGATGGCCTCTCATAGTTATTGATTTAAAAGACTGTTTCTTTTCAATACCCCTACAAGAAAAAGACAGAGAAAGATTTGCTCTCACAGTGCCTACTTATAATAATTCTCAACCGGTTAGAAGATTTCAATGGAGAGTCCTCCCACAGGGAATGTTGAATAGTCCAACCCTGTGCCAATATTTTATACAACAGCCTTTGGAAGTGATACATAAAAAATTTCCTAAATCTATAATTTATCATTATATGGATGATATTTTACTAGCTGACTCAAATGCAGATACTTTAGAAAGAATGTTTGAAGAAGTAAAGAAAATATTGCCTTGCTGGGGATTACAAATTGCTCCTGAAAAGATACAAAGAGGAGATTCTATTAATTATTTAGGATATAAAATAGAGCTACAAAAAATTAGACCTCAAAAGGTACAAATTAGGAGAGATCGCCTACAGACTCTTAATGACTTTCAAAGATTATTTGGGGACATTTCTCATCTACAAACTGTTGTTGGGGTAAAAAAGGATGAACTGAATAATTTGTTCAAAACCGTAGAAGGTGACAAGGACTTAAATAGTCCAAGAGAATTATCACCTGAAGCGGAGAAAGAATTGGCCTTGGTAGAAAAAAAAAGTACATGAAGGACATGTAGATCGTATTGTTCCAAAGCTGGATTGCATTTTGGTTATTTTACCTTCTAGGCATTCTCCTACAGGAATACTAATGCAGAGAGAAGATATTATATTGGAATGGATATTTTTACCAAATAAACCAAACAAAAAATTAAAAACTTATGTGGAAAAAATCTCTGACTTAATTTTGAAAGGAAAATTGAGACTTCATCAATTAATAGGAATAGACCCAGCAGAAATTGTTGTACCTTTAACTAAAGAGGACATTGAAAAATTATGGACAGAAAGTGAACCTTGGCAAAGAGCTTGCAGTTATTTTTTGGGAGAAATTAACAGCAAATATCCTAAAAGCAATAGAATTGATCTTACAAAGAGAGGTGATTGGATCTTGCCTTGAATTGTATGTGAAAAACCTATATCTAGAGTTCGGACATTTTATACAGATGCCAACAAACAAGGAAAGGCAGGTTACAAATCAGAAAATTTAATTAAAGTGGATCAAAGTCCTTATAATTCAGTTCAAAAATCGGAATTGTATGCTATTCTTTTGGTATTAATGGATTTTTCAGAACCTCTCAACATAGTTACTGACTCTCAGTATGCTGAAAGAGTGGTATTACATATTGAGACTGCAGAATTTATCCCTGATGCTTCAGAATTAACTTCTCTATTTATTCAATTACAAGATACAATCATGGAAAGGAGTCATCCTTTATATATAACTCACATCCGATCCCATACTGGTCTGCCAGGCCCTCTAGCACAAGGTAATGATGAGATTGAGAAATTATTGATAGGAAATGTGTTGGAGGCCTCAGAATTTCATAAGAAACATCATGTCAATAGTAAAGGTTTAAAAAAGGATTTTTCCATAACCTGGCAACAAGCCAAGGAAATTGTAAAGAAATGTCCTACTTGTTCCTTCTAAAATCAGACACCATTACCAGCGGGATGTAACCCAAAGGGTTCTCAGAGGAATGAAATCTGGCAGATAGGTGTGTTTCACTTTGCAGAATTTGGAAAATTGAAATATGTACACCATACTATCGATACTTATTCAGGATTTCAATGGGCGACTGCTTTGAGTTCTGAAAAAGCTGATTCTGTAATCACTCATTTGCTAGAAGTTATGGCCATCATGGGTATACCTGCAAAAATTAAAACTGACAATGCTCCAGCATATGTCTCTATTGAAATGAAACAGTTTTTTGCTTATTATAATATAAAGCATATTACAGGTATACCACATAATCCTACAGGCCAAGCAGTTATAGAAAGATCCAACAGTACTCTAAAGGACATGATAAATAATAGAAAGGGGTAACAAAAACCCCCAGAAATAGACTGCACAACGCTCTATTAACTTTGAATTTTCTCAATGCTAATGAGAAAGGAACAACAGCTGCAGAGAGACATTGGTTAATAGAAAAAACTACAGAATTAAATCAGCCTATATACTTCAAGGATGTGCTGACCTCAGAGTGGAAACCAGGGTATGTGTTACATTGGGGACGAGGTTTTGCTTTTGTTTCTGCAGGAGAAGATAAGCTGTGGGTACCATCAAAATTGATAAAGGTTCGATTTGAACAAGAGAGACCTCTTAATTAGAGGAGGTGATAGTTCATCAACCAACATGACCATCCAGTTTAAACTCACTTATACCATTAATACATGCCTTTTCATTTAATCAGATGTAACTTGCCAAAAGGGAACCTCCCCAAAATTAGTCTTGGGGAAGGTTTTTGTTTTTGTCTTTTAGGAGAATGAAGGCTAAGGAATCTGAAGAACACTGGACAAATGAGACAACTGAAGAAAAAGGACAAATCATATATCCCAGGAAAAGGAGTAAAATGGCCTATTGGTATATCATCTACAAAATTTCATAAATCTTCCTAAACGTTTGTTTCTGCTCTTCTCTAAAAAAATTAATACTCTTGGTCTTCTTGTAGTCACAGTTCAACTAAAGTTTGAAGCTGATTTTGGAGTTGGAGAATGACTCTCTCCTCCTTTAAACTCAAGCATGTTGTTAAAAGGAAAATGAGAACTCCCTGTATCATACCAGAAGAAAGAGCCATCTTCTGACATGGGACAGGAGAAAAACCAAATTACTTAAGGGACTATTCTATTACTAATCTCAATTCTTTGATTCTATTCTGATTCTTTAAACTTTTCTTAAAGTATGAATTTTTATATCAAAATTTATAAGATATATATATATATATTAAACTTTGTTAAGATAATGATGGTCATATAGAGTACTAATTAATTCTAGAGAAAAGGCTTCGATTAGCTGCCTATACATGTCTTTGTCTTTGAGTCTCTTTTCAGTTTTCTGCAGGAAATCTCGGCCAGGCCTAACATCAACTGAAATCTCCAAGAAGAAGATGGGGCCCCACAATGACAATTCCATGTGGAAAATAATATCACTAAGCTGACAAACATCATCTACAGATCAGCTTTGGACTATAAAGTGCTTAGAGCAATTCTGAGATGGCTAGCTGAGATGATCCAGTTTCAAAGACTACTTGAATAAGGACTTGAGATAAACCCTGAACTTTGACATTATGGATAACAAAGAATATAGTTACCTTTCCTAGAATTTGTCAATTAACCCAAAATTTTTCTTTTCAGAATAAAGATAACTTCGCCCATACCCAGCAGGAAGCAATTTTAAGAATACGATGCCCACATTCCCAAAGGGGTGGTGTGGGGTGGGTCGTTTTTTGGTCTTTTTAAGGGTTTTGGGTATGGGATAGTTTTCATTGTTTAGGAGGGTTGGTTACAAGTTGTTGTTAAGGGTTAGGAAAAGGGCTAGGCAAAAGGTGCTTGTTTTTTTGAAAAAAAAAAGAAAAAGACAATTACTAGTTTTAAATACTTTACATTGGATTGGATTGTTTTATATTGTATACAAATTATTATTATTATTGAGATTGGGATTGTTAGAATATGCCATATACATATTTCTAATCTTGCTCAAGATATTGTATTTATACCATTCATTTAACAATGTAGTGCAATTTGCTAATCCTTGCATATTAGTATTACCAACTATTAGGATATATAGAAGTGAAAGTTAGTGGTTAGACATTATAATTGAACTTGTAGTCATATTAGGTGTGTTTTCAAGATCAAACAGATATATTTTAGATAGACAGGTCATCTTCAAACCCTTCAGAGATCTACAGAATATGGCATTTAAAATGTTTTAATAACTTAGGAATTTTTCTTTTTTGCTATGACTATAAGACATGTCGGCTCCTGGCAGTACCAATCTACTTCAGAGAAAATATGGGCATTGAAGAAACTGCATATGGAGTTAACTTTCATTGTAGCAAAAGTTAGCCACCGGACAACAAAGTATCCTTGAATCAACTGCTGACAAACAGGACAGACAGGACATGAAACCAAGGACTACCAATTCTTGCCAAAGCAAGTGTGGTTGTGGCTTTAACAAAAGGCATCTTCTGAAGCCAGGACAATATGGCATCATCCCTGAAGTGAGTGGCCTTTGCAATCTGTAAAAGTTACCGTGCCCTTTTCTTCGAAGGCAGCTGAACAGGGAGTGGGCCAGTATCTTCTGATGTGCAATGGAACAGCAGAGGAAACAGTTATTCTTGAAGAATAACTAAGCTCACCCCTCTCAATAGTAGACTGGCATTTCATAGAGGGATGCGGAGAAGAACGGGATGCCGAGATGAAGCCACATATAAACAGCCAATTAAAATGGACAGCTGAATTGAAAAAACATCAATAATTTCCAGAATTTAAAATCCTGAATCATGACATGACACTAATGGAATTCAGGTGTTTCTGGTACATGGACTGCTCTCACCAAATGTGAGGTCAAACTGTTGACCTTATATACATCCTAGTTCACAAAATAGTCTGTCAGATACGCTAAGCCTATAGGCTGAAGATGATGCCCCAACATTGCAGAGAAACCTCAGGTGACTGTCCAGGCAGCTGGCTGTTTCTGTCAACTCACATTTTTTTTGGAAGCTGCTTGCATGCATTTCCTGTTTCTATTTTTTATTAGGTAGTATTATTTCCTTCTTGGGTCTCTGAGGGAGTTGAAGATCAGTTAGTTATAGTTATAATTATCTTTGTTAAGGATTTCAGAAAAACTCACTAAGAGCTGTAAGTGTATAAATTTGAAAGACATTATAAGACAGTTCCATTAGCAATATAAGTTAGGATAGAAAGTGAATCAGGTACATTTTGGACTTACCAAAATAGGGTAGATAATGGAATTATTTTCTCTGAATTTGTCAAATGCAAATGGACTAGACATTGTTTAGGTATTTATTGTTTGTATATATGGTATATATAGTTATTGTACTTTTGTAGATAGTTTTTCTTATATTAGTTATAACTTTTTCCTTTATTTTTCTTTTTATTAAAATAGAAAAGGGGAAATGTAGTGATATTTTATTTGTATTGAAATGTGATTTTATTTGTATGTTAATAAAGTTGCCTTGAGGTCAGAGCAAGCTAGAGCAGAAGCTGGGTGGTAGTGGTGCAAGCCTTTAATCCCAGCACTTGGGAGGCAGAGCTAGGTAGATCTCTGTGTGTTCAAGGACACAGCAAGCATGGCAGACACATGCCTTTAATCTCGATACCAACCATAGAAGACCTGGAGGTCTGTACAAACAGGCAGTGACAAGGAGGACATGTGGCTGGGTTTACAACCAATGAGAAAACAGAACAGAAAATCTATAAAAAAGATAGGACACACAGAGGTAGCTCTCTTGCAGAGAGGAAGAACAGCAGAAGCAGTGAAGGATAAGGTTTTCCGCTCTTGCTCTGACCTCGTGGTTTTTAACTCTGCAATTGGTTCTGTTTCTTATTTAACAAGCTGGTTACATCTACACACATGTTCTCATCTCTACTGGCACCCAGTCTACCCAGGAGATCTTCTCTAGTTTCCTTTCCTGTGGGAACCTGTTTTCAGGTTCCTTGTGGCTTTACCCAGCATGTCCGCTTAGAGAGAATAATTAGGCCCACGGACCTGAGTGCAAGTGTCTGAGATGGTCTGCACTTGGCTGTGCTTGGGGGAGGTCTTTTTCTCCACCCTTTGGTGTCTTTATAAATAACCTGGGGCAGAGACAGTCAGGGCTCATTCCAGGCCCTCTCAAGGCTATCCTTTATTTTCTATCTGTTTATCTCTGTAATCTAAATCCTTCTATCTAATATTTCCTGCTGCTCATACTCAAGAAAACTCTGGGGAGCTGTGGGGTTGGTGGGTAATTGTTCCACACCTTCCTGGGAAAATCTATTCATCCCTGTCCCCCTATAGGCCTTCTTTTCTACCTAGCCTCTCTGGGGATGTGGATTGTAGCATGGTTATCCTTTACTTTACAGTTAATATCCACTTATGAGTGAGACCATATTTGTCTTTCTGGGTCTGGGTTACCTCACTCAGGTTGTTTTTTTTTTTTTTTAGTTCAATCCATTTGCCTTCAAATTTCCTGATGCTGTTAACAGCTAAGCTAAGTAGTACTCCATTGCATAAATGTGCCATATATTCTTTATCCATTCTTATGTTGAGAGTTATCTAAGTTGTTTCCATGTTCTAGCTATTAAGAATAAAACTGCTATGAAAATTGTTGAATGAGTGTCCATGTGGAAGGAGCATCCTTTGGGTATATGCCCAAGAGAGTGGTATAGCTGGGTCTTAAGGTAGATTGATTCCCAATTGTCTAAGAAACCTCTGTATTGATTTCCAAAGTGGTTGTACAACTTTGCGCTCCCACCAATAATCATTCCCTTTACTCCACATCCTCTCCAACATGAGCTGCCACTAGTAATTTTTATCTTAGCCATTCCAACTGGTGTAAGATAGAATCTCAGAGTAATTTTGATTTGCATTTCCTTGGTGGCTAAGGATGTTGAACAATTCATTGAGTATCTCTCAGCCATTTGATATTCTGTTAATAATTATGTGTACATATGTACCTCATTTTTAAAATTGAATTATTTGGTTTTTTGATGTCTTGTTTCTTGAGTTCTTTATATATTTTGAAGATCAGTCATCTGCCAGATGTGGGGTTGGTGAAGATCTTTTCCTATTATGTAGGCTGCTGTTTGTCTTATTGGCACTGTCCTTTGCCTTACAGAAGCTTTTCAGTTTCATGAGATCCCATTAATTGTTGAACTCAGTGTCTGTGCTACTGATGTTCTATTCAGGAAGTTGTCTCCTCTGCCAATTTGTTCAAGGCTATTTCCCAATTTCAGTGTAACTGGATTTATGTTGAGGTCTTTGATCCATGTGGACTTGAGTTTTGTGCAGGATGATCTATCAGGATATAGTTGCATTCTTCTACATGTCGACATCCAGTTATGCCAGCACCATTTGTTGAAGATGATTTCTTTTTTCCATTGTATAATTTTGGCTTCTTTATCAAAAATCAGGTGTTCATTGGTGTGTAGATGTATGTCAGGGTCTTTGATCTACCTGTCTGTTTTAATGCTAATACCATGCTGTTTTTATGACCATAGGTCTGCAGTGGAGCTTGAAATCAGAGATAGTGATATCTCTAGAAGTTCCTTTATTGTTCAGGATTGTTTAAGCTATCCTGTTTTTTCTTTGTTTGTTTTGTTTTTCCATATGAAGGTGAGTGTTGTTCTTTCAAGATGTGTAAAGGATTGTGTTGGAATTTTGATGGGCATTGCATTGAATCTGTAGATTGCTTTTGGTAACATCTAGATCTTAATTCTTCAGTGTCTATTCAGTATAAACTCATGAGCATTTTAACTCACTGAAGATCACATCCCCCCTTTTTATAATCACTGAGGTTCAAAACTTCAATATGTGAGCCTCAAAAGGGAGAACTTCATTCTTTTTTTTCCCAGAGCTGAGGATGAGAACTTCATTCTTTAACAATTATGATGACAAATTATCTAGCAAGTGCAGTAGCCAAAAGGAATATAAAAGCATGATCCCATGGTTTCCACCAGTTATCAGCAGTTAGATATACCTATGTTAAAGGTATTGGTCAGGGAATTGATCTCAACTGAAACTAAGGACATGTTTGCTCAGCACGCTGGTTGTTAGAAGAAGTCATGACTATGAGGTTATAATGTTGATATATTATTTTCTTCTCAGCTTCTGAATGAACACCATTTCCAGATATTAAGGTTTTAGGGGCTCAACACCCACATAATAGCTAGTCTAACATGAATTTATTAACTCAGAGTCATAA
Organism: Onychomys torridus; assembly: GCF_903995425.1. NCBI lineage: Eukaryota > Metazoa > Chordata > Mammalia > Rodentia > Cricetidae > Onychomys > Onychomys torridus. The sequence goes on along the minus strand of NC_050452.1, from coordinate 61,412,816 downwards.
CAGAGGGACTTTGATCTTCTTGACTGTCATATGTTGCTACCAAATTCAGGAGAATTGTGAACTACATGTTCATAGGATGTGCTCAGACTCATTGGGAGGAAATAAAACTCAGTGAGAATTCTGAGAGCTATCTTAAATCTCTGCCAAACACAATTCTATATCTGTATTTGAAATTTTTCTTAGTGTCTTCAGGAAGTGAGCTTGACTGAAATGAGATTAATGGATAATTATTTTTTATTTCAAATAACTTTATTCTTCTCCCCAGAGATGTCAGCCCCAACCCTGTTGGTATGTTCTATAAAAGAACACAGAACTACAACAGTCTAAACATGTATACAAGGAATGTTTCACAATTTATTTTTTTAATTTTTGAGGTTATAATAAAGTTACATCATTTCTCCCCTTCCCTTACCTCCCTCAAAACCCTCTCACATATCTACGCTTGCTCTCTTTCAATTCATGGCCTTTTTTTTTTTCATTATTTTTTTTTGTTACACACATGTGTGCATGCACGTGCATACACAAACACACATATATGTTATATTTCTAACTATAACCTGCATATCACTATGGTTCTGCATAATATGACTCATGTATGTTTTCACAGTTGACCATTTGGTATCAGATGACCAATTGGTGAGCTCTTCCTGGGAAAGACTCTCTCTCCTATTCTCAGTATTCCTTACATGCCTCTAGTTCTTTGTGTAGGGTTGGAGTATCATGGACTTTTCCCTGTGATGGATCAGTTTTTACATTAACCTTGTTTGTGTAGTGCATAAAAATTAGCCCAGTCATTGTATATTGGGAATGTTGTTGCTTGTTTTATTCTTTGGTCTGGATATCTGCATTTATGTTAGTTTTGAATGTTGTTCCTGCTGCAATAGGCAACTTACATAGTTTCTTTCATTGATCTACTGTGAAGCACTCTGACCATTAATTAGATCCACACTGTCAGGACGACATGAATATCATCCAAAAACCTCACAGTTCCATCAATCACCAAAAATTTTCTTCTTGTAAATAAATATGATACACATGTTATGCAGTCCAGAGTTCATGGAATCTATACTCGAGGAACTAAGATTTAGTTTCCATTTAGCTGTGTTGTGCCATTACATAATTGGTAATTAAATCACGTTCTAATTCCTGTTAGGAGATAGTTTTCACTGGGCTTTTTATATTTCTGCATGCTATGGGCTTTCTACCAAAAAAAAAAAAAGTATCTGGGAATATATGTAAACCATTGACTGAAAGACAAGTATGCTTTGATGCCTGAAGTAGTACATTGCTCCAGAGAGACAGATACTTACTCTGCCACAGAGCTCTTTGCCTTCACCCCAGTGGAGAGACCTTTCCTTCTACTTCAAAAGAGGACTTCATAGTCAGTTGTCATATGGGTTGTCCTGGTGAGACAGTTGAAAAGACTTTCATAGAGTAGGTTAGGGTTTCTATTGCTGTGATGAAACATCATGGCCAAAGCAACTTGGAGAGGAAAAGCTTTCTTTGGCTTACACTTTACCACCATTAGCAATCATCAAAGGAAGCCAGGACAGGAACTCAAACAGGACAGGAACCTAGAAACAAGAGCTGAGGCAGAGGCCGTGGAGGAGTGTTGTTTACTGGCTTTCTCTCCTCATGGCTTGTTCAGCTTGGTTTCTTATAGAACTCAGAACCACCTGCCCAGGGGTGGTACCCACCCACCATGTTCTGGGCTCTCTCCCATCAACCACTAATGAAGAAAATCTTATAGAGGCATTTTCTCAATCAAGGTTCTCTCGTCCCAGATGACCATAGCTTTTATCAAGTTGATATAAAATTAGCCAGAACAACATGCAGTGATAGAAAAGCAGTAAAAGAGTTGGAGAGATGTCTTTGCAAGTAAGAGTGCTTTCCACACAAACAAGAAAACCTGGGTTCACTAGCACTGACATACAAAGCCTGAGTTGGATACCCACATGGCTATAACACCTGAGAAGTAGAAATAGGCATCTAGCTGGAACATGCTAGATGAAAACCTGGTTCAGGTCCAGTGAGAGACTCTATCAAGGGATTGAGACATAGTGTGATAGAACAGGATACCTGATATCTTCCTCTGACCTTCACACCCAAGAACAGGCACCCAGAACAGAACACACACACACACACACACACACACATACACAAGACACACCAAGAGAAATAGAGAGAGACAAACAGGTATTGAAAATTTTTGTATTCCCAGAGGCAAGACAATACTTAAAGTTGCAAGTGTCAGTTACTCAAATTTTCTCCCCTCCATACATTTTATTTTTGTGCAAAACAATGCTTTTCTGCTTACTTGCTATATGTCTACAGGATAGTGAGATCATGATAAGAAGTCTGGTTCTATATATCTTACTGTTTTAGAGAAAAATAGGGACATGATATTCCAAAAACGAAGAAATACCTTGCAAACTTGAATTAAGACATTTAAAAATTATTTTTAAAAGCTGAAGTAAAATTAAATTCATATCTTACCTATTAGCAAAGAAGCCAAGCATTCCTAATGAAGGTGTCCAAGGGTTACTTAAATATTCCTCTTCACTCACTTCTTCATGTTTCTTTCACACCACAAGAGAACTCCCACTTGAGATATTTGATCTATTTTACTTGTCTACTCACTGGCCTACTTTCACCAACAGACTATAAATTTTATAAGGGTAGGAGATATGGGTCTCTACTTTTGATTTAACAGCCTAAGAATCACACATAGTTATGCAGCACATGTGTGATTTCCAATGCAGGCAAGAATTAAGAATTCAAATGAGATTGAATGTACAGACCTCCTCAAATATTTTTCTCTTCTTTTGGAAAAGTTCTTACACCACAGCATAGGCTCTTCTTAGCCTCAAAATTCTCCTGCTCCATCTGACAAGTATTGGGACTGTGTATATGAACATGTTAGATTTTAGTGATTTTTTTTTCTTTTTAACATTCTTTGTCAGTCAGTCACCATGTAGACACTTCACTGATCACCTGTAATAACATACAAAAGAGAAGATAGATTTTTAAAAATTGAGGAAGAAATGGGTAAAAGTATCTCTACTTCCAGTTACCAGGACCAGGATGCCACAGAAATGGGAACCTAGATATGGTCACTAAAGACTTTGACAAATAATCTCTCTCTCTCTCTCTCCCCCCCTCCGTCCCTCCCTTCCCCCTCTCCCTCTTTCCCTCACTCCATCCCCCTTTCTCTTTCCTGTATCTAGTTTTCTATGTCACCTGCCAGCTCTCAAGTCACAACACAGAGCCATGTTAATGTAGAAAGCTCAGCTGATAGCTCAGGCTTATTTTTAGGTGGCTCTTATGACTTAAATTAACCCATTTCATCTATTTGCTGCTCCAAGGCTCATTTGCTTCATCTACATACTGTCCATCCTGCTTCCCTGCTTCTTCCTTATCTCCTCATGTCTGCAACTTTCTTCTTCCCAGCATCCTCCATGCCTGGAAATCCAGCAATCGACCTTTCAGCTCTTTATTAAACCAACCAGCATGACACATCTTCACAGTGTACAAAAAGATTATTTCACAGCACTTCCCTCTCCCTCTCCCTCCCTGTGTGTTTGTGTATGTGTTGTCATTGTCATTTTGATTTGTTTTATCACCTTTAAAAAAATGATGTTCACCAGGTGGTGGTGGCGCACACCTTTAATCCCAGTATTTGGGAGGCAGAGCCAGGTGGATCTCTGTGAGTTCAAGGCCAGCCTGATCTACAGAGTGAGTTCTAGGAGAGGCACAAAGCTACACAGAGAATCCTGTCTCGAAGAACAAGAACTGTTCTTCTTTTCTCAATCATTTTGTCTAGAAACCTCTGTCTACAAGATGATTGAATATCCAGTTCAGTGGGTGAAATCAACCTTATTAAATGCTGTCACTGACATCCCTGGCTTTTCTTCACCTTTTTCAAAATTTTGTCTCTTTACGGTGAGCAGAGATTTATTACTGGCATTTCTCATATTTTCCTCAAAGTGTTGTTTAACACTGAAAACTATGAAAAAAAAAATACTGTTTTGAAGGTTTGAAGACATAGCAGTAAAAGAACCACTGACAAGCATTTTGGAGTCTGAGCAGTGTGCAAAACACTGCAAGTGTTTTTGGATTGCATGTTCCTATCCACCAATGCTTAAGTCTTAACACTGACTCCAAAATGTCTTGTCTTTCCTATATAATAGTGCCAAGGCAGATCCACAGTATATTAACTTGGAGAAATTAATTTACATTTTCTTATTCTAGTTTTTCTCTTCTCAGACTCTTAGCATAAATATATAGTTTTAATCTGGCATGAAGCTTATTTTGTTACTCAAGGCATTATATAGAATTGAGTTTTGTGGTTCAGTTTGCTAAACTTGGGGTTGAAAACTAAACATTTCTTGGGGAAAATGGATAAGAATATCTTACATTTGTTGAACATAGCCAAGAAATTTATTTTTAATAACCGAGCCACAGATGGGATGCCATCTGTCAGCATATGGCTGGCTCTTAAAGCAGTGTTTACATCTGGGGGTATGGTGCTGTCTTTGAGAGAAGCATTGTTGGATTAAACTTAAAGAGAAGTTATTTGAGAATCATGAATGTTGTAAAGTGCTAAGGATAGAATCAGAGTGTTTATATGCATACAGTTTTCATACATTTGGATGGATAAACTGAAAGAAAATCTGTCCATTGAAATGATATGATGATAATGAAAATAATTGTAGATTTTACATCACTAAAGGTTTTGTCCTCCTTTGACGGAGAAAACTATAATTATGACATGACAAAATAATTGAGATTGAGTGTTTTGTTTTTTTCAGTTTCACTTTTAACTCTCTGATAATTACTAACATAGTCTTTTAATTTTGACCCCTCAATTTACTTAAAACATGTACAAAAGACACATTTCATTCCTTCCATTTTAAAAATTATTAGTATGATTTTATTCTGTTTCATTATGCAAAATATATCTTAAAGTTGATTTTACAATTTCAAACTTATTAATAGAAGAATATTTATTATGAAACTAGTAAATCAAATTTTATAAATGCTTCTTAATATGTGCATTAAAAATTGTAAAAAGTATTCAAACTCATGAGTACCACAGCAATTTTGATAAAAATGAACATTTTGTAATATTTAAAATAGAATAATTATCTCCTCAAGCATTTATTATTTCTTCATCGTGAAGAATCCTTTTCTTTGACTTATTAACAGTGTGTAGCTCCATGAGAGGGAACCTGTCTGAGTGACCAAGGATTCAGGACTACATGGCCCATGGACCTAGAATAAACCAAATAATAATGTAGTGATAAAATTACCCATAATGCTATTCTGCTATACTCATAAATCAGTACCTTGTTCAGCCATCATCAGAGAAACTTCTTCCTGCATAAAATAAGAACAAAAATAAAGCCCAACAGCCAGACATTATTCAGAGTGAGAAACCTTGGAACACTCACCCTTGAATGGAATGTCTCCACCAAATCCCTCCCCCTCACATCTCAGGAGACCCTGAAGAAGAGGCAGAAGAGTGTAAGAGCCAGAGAGGACAGAGGACATCAAGAAAACAAGGCTTCTAAATCAGCATAAGCAGAGCTTATGTAAACTACCGAGACTGAAGCAACATGGGCAGGGCCTGCACAGGTCTGTAGTAGGCCCTCTGCATATATTTTATAGCTTCAGTTTAGTGTTTTTATGGAGTTTATAAGTGTATAAAGATCTCTGATTCTTGAGCCTTTGCTTAGGCTCTATTTTTTTTTCCTGTTGGATTTTGTTTTATCTTGTATTTTATTTTATAGTTTTAAAAACAAACAAATGAATGAGTAAATGAGTGAATGAATGGATGAATGAATGAATGGATGGATGGATGGATGAATGAATGAATGAATGAATGAATGAATGAATGAATGAATCATTGAATACCTAACCATTAGGATAAGGTTAGCAATTGAATGGCCACATACCTTTTGGGAGAAGGAAAAATTAGTTTTCTCTCATAGAGTAGCAGTCGGTATATTAACTACTCCAGTATAGGCCTCATGTTCAGGTGTAGTTGACCAATATATGATGGGCTCCGCAGTTTTTTATGTGCTTTTATTTTATTACAGATTTGGGATGGAGGGTGTCTGTTGGTTTTATTTTGCTTTTTGGGGTTTTGTGGATTTGGTTGTTGTATTGGTTTTTTGGGTGTTTGTTGAAAAAGAACATAAAGTTAGGTAAGGATGGAAGGAAAGGATCTATCAGGAATTGAGAGAAGGGAGGAATACGATCAAATATATATTTAAATTTCAAAACTGTGCGGTGATATTTTATTTGTGCATTAATAAATAAAGCTTGCCTGGAGACCAGGGGGAAAAGGCCAGCCGTTTTAAGTAAACAACAGGTCAGGCAGCACATGCCCTTAATCCCTTAGCAGGTAGGATCTCTGTGTGTTCAAGGCCACACTAGGTAACAGAGCCACAGCCACGTGTGGTGACGCACACCTTTAATCCTAGTACAAACCATAGAGAACTGAAGGTCTGTACAGATAGTGTCAGAGTTGTGTAGGAAGAGGAAGTGAGGTAGCTGGGCTAAGAGCCAATAAGAGGGAATAAAAACAAGGCATATAAGTCTGGGTAGACAGGAAGTCATTCTTCTTGGAAGCTGCAGAGTTGGTGAGGTAAGGTTAGCTCATGGCTTTCTGTGTTTCCCTGATCTTTCTAAGGCTTTAACCCAAATTTCTGGCTCCATGTTTTTTATTTAATAAGACCATTTAGAAATCTGTCTACAAAACTGTTTTAAATACTAGAAATATAATAAGACATAAGCACTTACACAAAGAATGTGCAGCACATTTTGGACAATTTGTAATCATACTACTCTGATGAAGCACAAAGGGACCTTCATTCCTATATCTCTATAAAATAGTATTCCTTGATCAACATTCTCTACTGGCCTCTGACAGTCAACATCTATGAGAGTACACCATCATTTTAGAATCCACATATGAGTAAAATCATGTACTACTTACGTCCTTGTCTGTCTTATTTTAAGTAACTTGATAATCTCTAGTTCCACTTTTGCTATTACAAATATCAGGATTCCCATTCACTTTCAAGACTAATGGGTATTTCACTGTAAATTTGTACCACATTTTGTTAAACCACCTATCATTTGATGGACACTTCACCTGACTGTTGTGAATAGAACTGCAATTAAGTCATGAGTAAGAGTTGTTTCTTTGACATACTGATTTCATTTCTAGGGGATATGTGTGTGGTATTGTGCTTGCTAGTCATATGAAAAAACTATGCACATTATACATCTGACAAAGAGTTAATATATAGCATCTATAATGAAGCCTGAAATCTCAAAATTAAATAAAAAGTCTTATTAGAAATGAGCAATAAATATTTGTCAAAATAATGCCAAAGATGTTGAATGTTAAACACAGCAAAATGCAAATCAAATCATTATGATTAGTCACTGGACTCCAGTAATAATAGCTAATACCAAAAGAACTCAATTTAAGAAGTTCTGGTGACCATGTAGAGAACAGGGGAGCATTGCACACTCTTCTTTGGAATGTAAATTAGTCAAGTCATTTTGTAAACCGGTATATAATTAGTAAAATAATTAAAATTAGAACTTCCATATGATCCACTATAGTTTAATTGGCATAAACATGTAAAGAAGTTGTTTGATTTGCTTGCAATTTACTCCCCAATCAAAAGTAATTTGAGTAAATTTTAATGAATACCATTTTCCTATCACCAATTCAAAACATATGTAAAGCAAGGCATCTCTCTTCCTCCACCTAGAATAGCTAAAACTCAATGATGATATTAGGAAATTACACAGATTGTAAAACTCTAGTGAACATAGGTTGCAAAGAAATGCATGCATGCACACATATACACACACAGACACAGACACAGATACAAAAATAATTATAACAAGGAAGGACAAGTATCACTTTAGATTATGTTTAATGAAGCATATACATAAAGATTTTTAAATATTATCTCACATCCTGATAATGTTATAGTTTTTTTGCATAAAGTTAAATAATTGTAAATAAGTTTGGTGAAGTTAATAGGTCTGTTGTAGGACCATTTCCTCTCTGTTATATGATGTTGCCTTCTATATGGGGAAATGTTATCAGTGAACAACCACAAAAAAACTGATCATAAATGAGAGAAAGACTGAGTGCACTACTGATGACAGTGAGAAAGGAAACCACCTTGAAGTACCAGTTCTATATATCAACTAGATTATTAAATTAAATTTTCTCTTGTCAAAAATCAAAGAAATAACCAAAACCATACATTTGAAATCTGATTTTGCATTTGTGTTTGGGACTTACTGGTCCAAATTCTTAAAAGGTTCACATTTTGAGGTTCATTCTCCATATCATGCCTTGATTTGAATAAACTAATATTCACTGTTAAAGAGCTCAACAGGTTCTTTTTCCCTGAAGAAGAATAGTCAGGAAAACCTGAGGTGGTGAAGAAAGCCATTAGTATGATGGTTAAAACACATCACATACTACATATTTTAAAATGTTCCTAACAAAGTGCATATTTGTATTTAAAATACAACTCCAAAAATATAGCAAGACAGGGAGACCTCCTATCAGAGGCTCTTAAATATGTGGTGTTCTTCATCAGAGAAGTCCCTATTTGGCTGCTAAAATGCAGGTGCAATATGAAGGAAACTGATGTGTACAGGACAAATGTGAATAACAATGACATAAGTTGGTAGAACACGCCATAAAATTTTTTAAAAAAGTATGTTCAGCAAATGCTAGATGTTCTGGGAATATCTTCCTATGTAGACTTAAGAATGAGATGTGATATAACTATAGGAATTATAGGGATGTATATACACACGTACATACATGTATATAAGCAAGTAGGCAAACTGAAAACTTGAGGTATTTGGTAATAATTTTATGTCAAAATTTTTGGTATGTTTTCTTTGACTTCTATTGTTTTATAATAATGATTGAATATATTAAAAAAATAAGCATCAGAAAACTAACTTTAAAGGACAGGCTTTAAGGAACATGATGGTGACTGTCTAACAGATGCACTAAAAAGCCACTAGACTCACGTTTTTCACCATTTCCTTTGTGAAAAAAAAAAGAACAAAAATAAATACAGGAAACAAGACTTACAAACTTGAGCTCAGATGCTCAGTATATACAAGCTTAAAACTCTTTCTTCCAATGTATCTTTAAATTGGAAGGCAGATGTACATAGCAATGTGCCTTGGAGAGGCCAGGAAAATAGATTCCTATTAAAATAATGTTAGAATGCTCTGTGTGTGTGTGTATGTGTGTGTGTGTGTGTGTGTGTGTGTGTGTGTGTGTGTGTGTGTGTGTATTCAACTACACTTATGCATGGAACTTCCTAATGTGTCTCTTATTCACCTACCGATTCCCTCAAGTGACTCCTGGGATACTAGCAGGCACATTTTACATATCAGATTTCATTAGGGTCTCTAAGTTATTTCTCGGTATCAAATGCTAGATAATGGCACTGCCCTAGAGATTACTAATACAGAACTCAGTACATATTCAGTAGTTCCCTATTGCATTAGTTAGAGCATGGATCCAAAGAATGTGTATTTATAGCATGGATTCAAAGTGATTTTGATGTGTAGGCCACTCATTTGTTTGATAAAATTCGTGACTCCATAAGAATTGTGTTCTGCCAGAGAACAGGTTTCCTTCCAGTTACTTTGAACAAGGAAAGTTTTGTGAATAGGTATTGAATGATATTCTGAATTATTTGGAGTCAGCATAAACAAATAAGAGGCTAACTATCTAGAAAAAGTCTCAAAGGCTCCCACCAAATCTAGACTCAAATGGAAGCGTCTGCCCCTTTGAAAGTCGGAGGTGGTGAAAGAAGGCGCCCATACTCCACTCATGACCACTTCCAGCTCCTGGCCATCCACACCATATGAGCAGGCTGAGTGCTCTGTGACCCATTTCTCTCTCATGCCAGCTCATCTCTTCTGTCAAATATTGGGCAGTTGTTGTGGATTAGTAAAGCTTTAATCAGATCCAGTACAATGATGAAAACTAGTCTGAGAGAAATTTAGTTTTCTTGACTTGTCAGTTTACGAAGGGAAAAAGAGAATGAAATTGAGAGAAAATAATGAATAGTTCAAAAATATTGTAACTGTTATAATCCACTAAATTTATTGGTTAAGTCAAATTAAACAAGGTTCTTTGTAAAATAATGGATTTCACGTGCTGCATCATTTTATCTTTTAAATGAATGATTGTTTTCTCTTGAAGCAATTTGTTATCCTCCTAAGTAATCTAATCAATACGTCTTGATTTCTTCACTACGTGGGAACACTTCCTGTCATCTTATTTAGGTATCAGTCTTCATTCTTATTAGCCCAGAAAACTACTGTGGAATCTTTACAATGCTGACATATCGTGCATCTCTAACACATTGTAAATTTTTGCACACAATGTGCTTGCTCACAGGAATGAGGTATTGTACATGTGCGGACATGCTTTGGCATTCTTGTGCTCTATTCTGTGGCTTTGAATTAGTGAATGAACGCATAAAATATTAGACTCTGTTGTGATCATTTTAACATCTATGAATGAGATTTTTAGGTAATGGGGAGATATTTAGAGCAGATCATATGTGTTTGTGCTTAACCCCGGTGAAAAAAATTACTATCATGTTGATACAAATCCTGGAAGGAGTCAATCTTGTGCTAGTAATCTATTTCAGGAATAAATGTCTCATCATTCCAACAAAATTTATTTCTTGCTTTCCTCTTTACTCAGTTTGCATTCCATGGATGACTATTATAACTATTTATTGTAATAAATCTACCTTACTAATCCCCATATTCTTGGTATCTAGAGAAACATAGGTTTAAACAAATCCAACTTTCTCCCCACTTTCTTCCTGTATTTTCCTGACTGAACATGCCTAGGAGATAAGGCAGCCTTGTTCTTTGATGTATTTGTGATCACTGACCCTCATAGACATCCAACAAGGTTGCTGTATTTACTGTGGGCAGATGTTCTCTCACACTTGAAGTTAAGTCCACATCATATTCTCTTTCTTCCAAGCTGTAACCTATAGTCTCACCCTCATTACCTAAAATGTTCCTGTAGAATTTCAAGTACAAAAGCCACCTAAACAAACTTCCCAGATCCTACTACATAACATACCTACCTTCAAATAGTCCACACAACTTTGCCCTCTTGATGGCCATAGTCTATTAATTTGCTTTCTCCCTGGGAATCACAGTAGCCAGATTTCTTTTTCCATGAACTACACTACTTCACAACACACTGCAATCAACAATTTTGTCTTGTTTTACCCAGCTTGGTTTGCTTTTCTGTTTCTTTATTTTTTGAGACAATGTCTCACTGTGCAGTTCTGGATGCCCTAGAATCTCTTTTATAGAAGAAATTTGATTCAAACTCCCAGCCATCCTCCTGCTTCTATCTACTGAGTGTAAGATTATAAGCATTTGCCACTACAGCTACCTTTGACTATATTTTGAGGGAAAAATAAACTATGATATAACTTAAAACTGATGTTTAGTCATTGGAAGTTTCCTTTTGTTGACTGAGATACCTGTACAAATACTGTAGTTCTCATAGTTCCAATGAGACTGATGATTTATCACCAAAAAGATTTATGTGTTCCTAAGTCCAATAGTGAATTATTTGTCCTTATCTTCTTGGGCCTGTCAAAAATATGTGGACCAAATCATCGCCACACCCTCTCAAATATTTTTCTTCACTTAGAATCTGAGATATCACACTTTAATGTCTGTCCTTACATACTACCAACTGCTTTCAGCTGCTCTTCTCATGCCTTCTCATCAAACAGATCACTTGCCATTAGTATTTCCTCTCCTTGGCTCTTATTCATCCTTTGTTTTCCATGCACATTCACTGCCTAGTAGATCTCTTCCATTCTCATGTCTTAACACTCTCCATCTAGCTCTCTCATAGCCTGGACAGATAAATTGTCAACCTGACATGGTATCCACAGCAGAATTGCTAATATTTCAAAATCCATGCATCTATAACAAAGGTCCTGGTATAGTCTTGAGAGCTTGCTTACTTCTATACAATAATATTTTCCCTCTCAGTAATTATCAACCCTGCTGTACCAGTTTATTAGTGGAGAAAACATCCTGAAACTCTCCTTAACATCTCCATATCTACATATGTCTTGTATCTGTCAGCAACTCCTTATGAGATTTGCTTTCAAAATATGTCCCATATCAGACCACGTTTCTACACCTCTGCCAAAACACTCTAGGCAAAGGTGTCATTTGTCATGATGATCTCTTGCCTGGATTATGTCAGTGGTCTCTAACTTAATCCATATACTCCCTCACGCATCTGCAGTAGGTGATTTACACAATCATAAAACACAAATCAAAATCCCCCAAATCCTCTTAGACATCCCCTCTGCACCCAGCTACACCCTCACTTTCGTCCACACAATTCTCCTTGCCTTTCTTCCAACTAATCTAATGAGGTACAATACCCTGTCCCAAATTCCCTAGTGACAAAGTAGAACAGGATTAGTTGTTGTTGTTGTTGCTTTGCTTGGTTGCTATTGTTTTCTTCTTGTAGACAAATTTCTAAACAGTCTTAGAAAATAAGAAACACAGAGCCAAATATAGAGGAAATAGCTAAAGAGATCAGAGCAATCACCACAACTAGCTTTAGCTTACCACCAGCAGTAGCTTCCCCAGAGAGAGTTTCTTCCTGCCTGACTTATGTTTTTATTGCCTTTCTGTTCTGCCTTCTCATTGGCTCTAAGCCCAGCCACATGGCTTCCTCGTCACTGCCTGTCTATACAGACCTCCAGGTCTCTATCATTGGTACTGGGATTAAAGGCTCATGTCACCATGCTTGGCTGTCCTTGACCACATAAAGACTCTGCCTGTCATATGATTGGATTAAGGGCATGCACCATGGGACTTCTGCTTAATGGCTATTTGACCTCTGATCTCCAGGCAACTTTATTTATTAACATACAAATAAAATATCACCACATCTTGTTGCTCTGGCTGCTGTCATTGCAGTGGATGCCAGGCTAGTCTTGAACACTCAAAACTCCCACTTCGGCTTCTCTAGTGCTGGGATTAAGACAAAAGGTACCACAACAGGATGGTAGTGTTCTTTAAATTGTATCAGGGAAAGTCCACCAATATATTTGTTCACTTATAAGTAGCCATTTTACCTTCTGTAATCAATAATCTTAGTTACTGAGAGTATAATATTGAGCCAATGTACAGGGACTTCAACTTTTAAATAACCTCTTTAAGAAAAGGTAATATACAAATAATGAGACACAAATTAAATGCAGCCGCATTCTCCCCTGGGTATCTCTGAAGGTACACAGAAAGAGAATTTGATCTCCTTTGAGGAGTTACATAAATTTTCATTGAGAAAGCAACATGGTGCATAAGAATTAGAAATGGCAAATGACAGACAAGGTGACTTGGTGCCATGGGAGGGAAAGAACAATTTGTGCAAAGGTAACTAGAGGGTTTACTTGTCTTGAGAAAATATAAAAAGTAGGTTTTCTGAATAAGAGCTGCACTAGACTTTGTAAACATCTTTCCTTTTTGTTCTTTTTAGTTATTGTTGCTGTTTTTATGTTTTGGTTTGGTTTTGAGGTAGGAACTCATGACCAGCCTGCCTCCTCCTTGATAGTGCTGGGATTTCAGCTCTATGACCACTCACCCATCTTTTAGGTATAATAAAGGGCATCTCAGGAGGACAAGAAGGCCTTCAAAGAGAAGTTTTGATAAAATAATAATATGGAATCAGACTTATATGTGAGTGTTTTGCCCCCCTCTCTGTGTGAGTGTGTGTGTGTGTGTGTGTGTGTGTGTGTGTGTGTGTGTGTGTGTGTTATCTATGTCTGGGTCTGTGTTTGTCTGTATGTGCCATATCTGTGTGCCTCATGCCCAAGAAGACCAGGAGATGGCATATGGTTTCTAGAGTAGATGATGTTGAAAATTCATCATAATGTCTATGGTATAGGTAAGGAACTATATAAGGATTACTGACAAACTTCCATCAACTGAAGATGCAGTGGAAAGCAAATGGAGAGGCACAATCAAATAAATCGTTAAGAGTTCATTGATCCTCTTCTAGGCAGGCTTCTAGATATGCCAAATTACAGAAGATTGGTGAGACAATTTTCCCTACCACAGTACAAAGAGGTCACACAGAGGACTTCCTCACTTCACTTAATTGCAGTTGAATCACAATGAGTCTGAGTAAATGACTAAACATGAAGAGTGCTCAACCTTTTACTGGAGACCAGTTAAAGCAAATGCATTTGTTCTTGGGAGGTTATAGAACATTGACTAGACCAGAAGAATGACCACACCCAAGTCTTTAGGTACATGACTAACCATACATAAGTGATGCTAGATTGCCTTCAGAAATGCAGGGTTACCAATGAAATATACAGTTGCATTTCAGACATAACATTACAAGATATTATGAACCTATTTTTTTCTCCCCAGAATTTATATACTGATACTCCTGGCTCCAGTGTGACAATATGTATGGAAAAGGAGTTTATAGAAGTAATTAAGGTTAAATAAAATCTAGGGTTAGGACTTGAATCATATAAATCTAGGGATCTCATTAAAAGAATAGACCCTGGCTCTTCCTAGCCTCTCCTTCATTCTACTATATTCTCCTCTCCTGGCCCTGTGAATGAAAATGAAACTCGATGTGAAGACACACAAAAGAGAAGACTATTTATAAATGAAGAAGAGATTGGTTTCCAAAAGTCAAATGTGCATATTTCCCATGGGCTTTCAGTTTTTAGAACTGCAAATAAATAAATAAATCTCTGTTGCTTACATGCTTCGCTGTGTGGTGTTTTGCTAAGGAAGTCCCAGTTTACCCACTGTACTGGCCTTCAAACAATTGAAGAATGAGCAAATTTTTTACTGAGCTCCAAATACAATGCAGCTATTTTGAGAGATAAACTAATGATTTAAGAAGATCTCATTAAAAAGTGTCATTTGCTGAAACAGTCCCAGAGAGGAATTGTCTTATGGTTCCTATAACAAAACAAAGCTATCGCTCACAAGGGAAACAGAAATGTGTTTTATGTTCTTTTCTAAATATGGCCTCTGTTACCTTGCCATAAATGAGTCCTCTGGAAGGAATGGAAAGAATAGATAAGATAAAAAAAAAAAAAGCTAGAATGGGATTAGAGAAATTCAGACAGTGAACAAAGGAAATGAAGATCCGTGGGTCACACATGAAGGTGACTTCAGCAGAGGAGTACAACAGTCAAGTAAATGGTATGACTCATTGGGCAGGCAGTCAATGTCTTTCCCCAGCCATCCATGCCGTTGTCCAGTGGGTTCATGAACAAAGTGGCCATGGTGGCAAAGATGGAAGTTATGCATGGGTTAGACAACATGGATTTCAGAAACTTACCAAGGCTGATCTGGCTACAGCTGCTGCTAGGTGCTATATCTGCCAATAGCCCAGACCAACACTGAACCCTAGATATGGCATCATTTCTCATGGTGACTAGCCAGCAATTTGGTGGCAGGTTGAATATATTGAATCACTTCCTTCCTGGAAATGGCAATGCTTTGTCCTTATAGGAATAAATATTTATCCTGGTTATAGATTTGCCTTTCCTGCATATAACACGCCAGCCCAAACTACCACCTCTGAACTTACAAGGATGCCTTGTCCACAATTATTTTATTCCACACAGGATTACTTCTGACCAAGAAACTCACTTCACAGCCAGAGAAGTGGGACAATGGGCTTACACTCATGGAATCCACAGGTTTTACCAAGGAATCTGCTACTTTACCATCCTGAGGAAGTTGGTCTGATAAAAAGACAAAATGGCCATTTAAAGATACAGTTACAGCACCAATTTGGTGACAGTAGCCTGGAGGGCTAGGACAGGGTTCTTCAGAAGACAGTATATACTTTGTATCAACTTCTAATAGATGGTATTGATTCTCCAAAATCCAGGAGTCATTAGTCCAAGAATCACGTGTAAGAAATGGGAATGGTTCCACTCACTATCATTCCTAATGACCTACTAGGAAAATTTTTACTTTCTGTTTCAGAAGCCTTAAGTGCTGCTAGTCTAGATGTTTTGGTTCCAGAAAGGGAAAACTCCTTCCAGGAACTAAAATCAACAGTCCACATTGTACTGAAAGCTCATTCGTTCCCTTGACCACTTTGGGCTTCTGATGTCCTTAAGCCAACAGGTACTTACTGATCCAGACAACCAAGGATAAATTAAATTACCTGTCTACAGTGGATGTATAGAAGTTTACGTCTGCAGTGTAGGAGGTCTTTTAGGCCTTCTTTTGGTATGACTATGTCTATTATTAAATTCAATGGAAAACTACTACAAGCCAATCCAGGGAAGATGCCAAAGGCCCAAGAACCTTTAGGAATGAAGGTATGGGTCATGCCTCCAGGAAAATAGCCAAGACCAGCTGAAATGCCGGCTGAGAGTAGAGAAAATACAGAATGGGTATTAGAAGAAGGTAGTTATAAATACCAGCTAAAGCCGTATGACTAATTGCAGAAACATGGATTGTAACTGACATGAGTGTTTTTGTACTATTTTGTTAACCTGTTTCTGCATATATACACACATGTATCAAGTGATGTTTATGTTTCCTTTCCTCTTTTTATCATGTAATGTAACATCAATCGAGAGAATGTCTGTAGTTATCATATTTAAGTTATGATACACTAAAGGAATGTTCCTCAAGGGATATTTCTACCTATTCTAAAGTATATAATGTATTTGTGGCTTTATGCCAGATAGTTATGTTGGTGGAATTCTGAACTGGTTATTGTTTTCATTTAGAAATCAAGCATGACATAGGGAGATGAGATTGTTAATAGGTGTTTTCTCATGGCTAATCTTGGGTCTCATCTTGCTACAAATGGAATCAACTAAAATCCACGTATCTGGGCAAGTCTCTGAAGAATTTTCCTGTTTGGATCATTTGAGAAGACCCCCCCTAAATCTGGGTCACCCTTTATGGTAGCAGCCTACATAATGGGAGATGGAAAGGGGAAGTTTTTACTTTTTGCCTCTTGTCCTCACTATTGCTGACAAGTTTATCAATCCAGTTCCAGAAGCATTGATTCTCTGGTTCTATTACCCACTTCTTTGGGATTCCTACTTAGACTGAAAACTGGCAGCTACCTAGGACTTCCGTGGGAGTCCAGCACCATAATGGGGCTGCTAAGACATCTAGTCTTTCAGACTGACCAACTACTGGATTCTTCACCTTTCTGTCAGGAAACATTTAATGTTGGATTATATTTTGTAAGTCACTAACTCACTCTAATTAATCTGTCATACACACACACACACACACACACACACACACACACACACACACATACACACACATACACACATATGCTCTGTTCCTTTAGAGAGCCCTAAAACAATGACTATGGAAGTGGCAGAGTCAGATGGCAATGAATATCTTTTATAAAGCATTGAAATATAATTAGAAACCTAAGATTCTATTCCTAGTGAAAGTGCAAAAATGACTTAGATTAAAGCTACCCGAGAAAAATAATAGCTGTGAAATGAAATTAAATATAAAAAAGAAAATGAAAACACAAAAACAACCTAGCAAAAAACTAGTTGAGAAAAACCACAGCCGTTAGACCAGCACTCACAGAGTTGGTAAAGAAACTCATTTCAGAGCCCTGAAGATATGGCTCAGCAGTTAAGAGCACATGCTGATCATCCAGAAGACCTGAGTTCAAGTCCTAGCACCCACATTGAGTGGGTCACATGTATAATCCCAATTTCTAAGGATCTATTGTTCTTTTCTGGATTCAATGGTTGCATACACAAACACATACATATAATTAAAGGTGAAGTGAATTTTTGAAAATAAATAGAAACTTTTTTTAGCTCAAATAAATGATAGTAAATATAACCTAGGATCTAAAACAAGGATCAATGGCTGATACATAGAAAAATGCAAATACTATTTTTTCTTTTAGCAAAATTCTCAAAAGACAGCTGCCTTTTAAAACATAAAGCGGTATGTTTTGTGGATTACTGCACATAGGAACAGAACACAGACAACAAAGGATGTGAGTAAGACAAAGGATGGTGGAACAATAGGTTCATACTGTCCTATCATCCTCTTATTTTTGATTTTTGATTATATTAAGATGAAATTCATAGTGATATGCTAATGGCTTACATTATGATTGCCATGGATATTTGATACATAAGGTAAGAAAATGTATAAGCTTTTTATACATATATATATATATATTAATTTTCTTTGCAAAAATGCATTACAATAATATGATTAAAGACTTAATAGAAGTGGTGAAACAAAAGACGAAAAAAATTCCAAAGAGGACAAGGGTATACACAGTACACCTTTTTATCTTTTAATTCTAGGACAATCGCAACACAAATAACACTTACATTTGAGAAAAACACATTTAAGAAGTTGATGGAATCAAGGATAACATGTAGCCTGTAAGAGAAAAAGTGACTGTACTGAATATGAATAAAACCATCTTACTACAGAGGAGAAAGTTGTCATGGATATATGTACACAAACTATGAATTCTGATATTGCTAAATGATTAGTTTAAAATAGAAGAAGGAAATAATCAATAAATACAAGTTGATGGGCGCCAGTGTTTTGTCTGTTTGTTTGTTTGGGGGTGAATGTCTATGTTATCGATCTGGTTTCTGAGATAAAATATCTCACAAAAAAGCTATGTAAGGAAGACTGTGTTTTAGTTCATAGCTTGGAAGTACACACCACAAGTGCAGGGAGTTATGGTACCAGTGGTCTGAGGAATCTGGTCACACTGTGTGCTGGGTGACCAAGCAGTGGGCAACAAATGCTGGTGAGATCACTTTCTCCATTTTATTCAGCTCCTAAATCCAGCCTGTAGAACACTCAGAGTTAAGGTGAGGTTTCTCACCTCAACTAGCCTAGTATCTATAATCCCTCACAGGCATTGCAATGAGCTCATCACCTAGGTGATTCCAGAGGCTTTCAAGTAGAGAATCAATATAAACCATCACAGTGGGCTAATAGGGATAGAAAAGGAGAAAACTAGACTATTCCATATAATAGTGTATTAAAGAGACAGAAAAATCAGAGTAATTCATATTTGACTTAGTATAAATGTAAATCATCTTCCATAAGAATGTGTATATGTAGGAAATAGTAAACATATATACTTCTTCTTGCAAAGGCATTAAACCATCCTACCTCAAGATAAATGAGCACACCTACAAACTATATTGGAGGATTTTATTTTACTGAACAATAATCCAAGAACCAGGACCCTTGGTGGAATGATTGATTCTAATACTACACAGCATGAACTAAAACATGTAATGGTATAAAATGAGTCCCTTCCCTCTCCATACACAATATACATACATACATACATACATACATACATACATACATAGCAAAAATTGGAGATCTTATAAAGGAACACAGAAGTCTACTGAAAGAGCCACCCTTGGCCAAAACTGGGAACATTTGGTTAACATAATACATCCAGCAGTACTGCGGTACTGATAAAATTATAAAATAAATGCCAATAAGTACAAAATGATAGAAATTAATCAGTGAGTAAATTAATAAATGAGAGGAGGGATAAACAAATATTATGTGCAGAAGAATTTCAAGTAATTTATGTAGCATTATCAAGGAAGCAGAAAAATGAGTCCTCCTTCCTTATGTATGCCCTGCCCAATGTGATTTCTTTACAAATACAGCTTGGTAAATAGGACGAAATAAGAACTTTATAGTAAAGGAACCCAAAGTCACTACTTCAGCTTGGTATTTGAGTTTAACACCCATTGTGATAGATCCCCCCCACCATGAGATGATGAAAATGGTGCTGACTACACAGGTCATCCTCCTCAAATGACCAAATAGAGGACAAACATCAGATGAATCCCCATTCAAAGAACTTCTACAAATGGACCAGTATCCTAATTTGCTTTGTATTGCTGCAATAAGCACAACAATCAAAAGCAGCTTGTGGGGCTATATTCATTTTACAGCTTGTAGTCCATCATGAAGGAAAGCCAAGGCAGGAGCCTGGAGGCAGAAACTGAAGCAGAGACCAAGGAGGAACTCTGCCCTCTTGCTTGCTTCTCTGGCTTGCTCACCCTGCTTTCTTGTACAGCCCAGTTTCAACTGCCCAGGAATGACTCTAACTACAAAAAGCTGGGCCTTCCCTCAAGGATTTGCAGTCAGGGAAATGCCCCACAGACGTACAGACATGCCCAGAGGTCAAACTCTTGGAGGCAATTCCCCAACCCAGGTTCCTTCTTCCCAGATACATGTGTAGGTTTATGTTGAGTTGACAAAAATTAACTACGACACATGATTATGCAAGGTTTTTAAAATAACTAAAAACAATAAAGAGGAAATATAGTACAGAGACTTGTATGACTTTTTTCCATGTACTGCATTAAATTCTTTGAAAGAGGCACTGGTTAAAAGACAAAAATACAATTAAAACAAAGAAGCATTGTTCTGCTTTCAGAAAACGCAATCACATAATCCAGACTGACACTGCCACCCTAGCAACAAAACAACAAGTTATAATCAAATCTATCATCGGGTTTAGACTCATGATCCATCCTGTAATGATCCCTGACAGAAGCCAGAAATTAAGGCAACACTGTCATTGCCCTTAGCTTATCATATAGGCTTTACTGGGTACCCACCAATGAGGAAGGACCCAAGGTTGCAGAGACAAGGCTAAGTGATGTGAGTTCTGAGAGATACTCTTCAGAACACAGATTAAAGAGGAAATAGCTGCATGCAGAGAGTATGTCAGATCTATAGAGGATCACCCTCCCATTTTGAATAAGTGTTGATTGCCTTGTTTATGATGCCCGGGAATGAAGAACCCCAAAGAATCAGTCAGAATAGTACCAAAGGCTGAGATAAGGCAAAAACAGGAAAAAAAATTCCATAATTCCTGAGACACTGAATACAGAGAACAGAAACATAGGTTCATGGACTACATCTTAAAAGGCAACAGCCAGGAAATATTAGACTGTCTCTGGAAAATTTAAATGAATCACAAAGGGGAAAATGCATAAAAATATTACAGAAGTGCAAAATGTTGATATCCAAAATAAAACCATCTTCAAGTTGATGCAATTTAATTAATATATGAATAAATATGTTAAGAAGTAATGCATTTATATTATGGGAAAGTGTAACCCATAATTTATAAAAGCAATTAATTACTCAAAATCAACCAACAAATCATACACGTAACAAAATAGTGAATGAGCACATTAAAATATTACAGGTTTCCTCTTCTACAGTGGTTACATTAAGGAGAAACATGAATGATCTAAAGAAATCTATGATGTTTTAAATTTTATGTATACACTTCTATTTGTATTATGTTGTAGGTAAGTCCTTTAAAGAAAAGAAATAATTAAATTTAATTTAGTACCACTGTGATAAAAAAGAGCCCAAAATAAAATGCATAAATAAAGTAACAGTAATACTAAATATATTACAAATTAAAGAAGCCTCTTTTATATTTAAGTAAAGACATTAAAAAAAACATAAAGCAGAGAAAGGACAAACAATTTCTCATTCGAAAAATTTAAAGAAAACTCTGGACATTTTGTTCTGTGGAACTCAGAGAAACTTGAGTATAAGAAACTTGATATAATCCACAAGTTACATCCTAAAAGCAATGATAATGAGAACCTTACCAGCAGCCTGTGGAAAATGGCATGTTACTTCCAGAACAAAGACACAAGTGGCAAGCGTTCTCTCATTAGAAAGCACAAAAGCCTGCTCAAACAGCAGAACTTTTAAAACACTGAAATGAAAACATAAGATAGCCTGGAGGTCACATCTAGCAGAAGTAACTGTCAAGAAAAAGAAGACAACTTTCTCAGACACGCAGAGCTGAGCACACTCACAGCTGGGAGAACACACCTTACCGAATCTGACAGTTCCTCAGGTAGAAACACAGATTTGCATTTAGAACCTTAGCTAGACAAGTGTGCTTGCTCTTGGGAAAGAAGTGTTTTAATATTTAAGGAGCTTTTAAAGATAAATGACTGTTTAAAACATCGTGAACATCAGGGCCAAGTGAGCTTTATACCATATGCAGATGTAATGTGTGTGATGATAGGATCAGCAGCAGCTGAGCTGCTGAATAATACTGCTGTTGGGTTTTCACCTACAAGGGAGATAGCAAAACCTTCACTTGGAAGTTAGCAGCCCATTAAAGTGTGCTATTTAACAACTGTAAGCTTATGTGAATACTATAAATCACAAGCAATCACCGAAAGAAAGCACCAAAATTTATAACGAATAAAGCAGCAGATACAATGGAATCACAGAAAATATGAAATTAACATAAAAACAACAATAAATGGAGCATAATACATGTGGCAAAAGAAAACAAATGGCAAGAGCAAATTTGTAGCCAGCTTATCAGTCATATCAAATATAAGTGGTTTGAATATTCCAAATGGCAGGCAGAGTGTTTCTGATCAAATACAAAAGCAAGCCCAAACTACAATGTATATTGTTTCTTAAGAAATTCATCTCAAATGTAAGGATACTAATAATTAGGAGTAAAGACTATCTTACACATTTAATGACATTGACAAACTCATAGAAAATATTAGTATTATTTAGAATGAATTTTTTAATTCACCTATAGAAAATAAAAGCTTGGATTTAAGGCCTTCTTGACAGAAGGCATTTCATGGCTGGGATTGTAAACCTGATCAAAAGCACATGATGAAGGAGACAGGCCATAGGCCCTGAGTGGATACGCCTGTTGGTTTGTTCAATGGCCATGCTGTCAAACTACATTCCAAATAATTATATTTAGATTTTTATGTCCATAGATATGTGCTGCTCTCAACTCTTATCAGAAAAGCTTCTTTTTGCTGATAGATGATAGAGGTTAATGCAGAAACTCATAACTGGTCAAAGTGCCTGGTATAATATAAATAGCTTGAGTACTCAGCTATAGATGGGTCATCTATATCCACCTCTCATCATCCATGGATCAGAGAACTTCACAGAATAGAGTCCTGAAAACAATAAAAGAGAGAGCAACTGGAGGGGTGAAACTATGAAATGCTGACTTCTAGATAGGGTATAGCTCTTGCACATCACAGCCCATACAAGATTGTTATTGGTTGGTCTTTTGTATTTTGGGGGGCCCACTACCCAGCTCCCAAATAAATCACATATGGAGGCTTATTCTTAATTACAAATGCCCAGCCTTAGCTTGGCTTGTTTTTAGCCAGTTTTCCTTAACTTAAATTATCCTGTCTATCTTGGGCCCCAGGGATTTTTTTCTCTATTCCTGTATACCTTTACTTTCCATGTTACTCCATGTCTGGCTGTATAGCTGGGTGACTGGGTGGCTGGGTTACTGGGTAGGTTACCCCTGAAGTTCTCCTCTATTCCTTCTCTGGCTAATCCTGCTTCTTCCAGATTTCTCTTTCTATATCTTCTCTGTGCCTGCCAGCTCTGCCTAGCCTTTCTCCTGTCTTGCAATTGGCCATTCAGTTCTTTTATTAGGCCATCAGGTGTTTTAGACAGGCAAAGTATCACAGCTTCACAAAGTTAAACAAAAGTAGCACACCTTAAAATAATATTACCCAACAAAGATGATATTTTACATATGGAATACATATGGATGGACTGCGAAGAAACCTCAGTGAAATATTCTGCTATTGAAGGATGATGTGATAGGCTATAGATGTTGTTATACTGAGTAAAGATCACTATGCATACAGTAACATATTACCATTGAACACTGCTTGGTTCAGGACACAGTGCTGTATGACAGTTCTCCATGATGATCATCCAATAAATATGTACACAATAGAGTAATGTATACTAATAACAGGCAATATTTTGCCTAACATACTATAATACATATCAAGCAACATTTCTCTTAGTATTATATGACGCC
This sequence comes from Onychomys torridus, assembly GCF_903995425.1. Classification (NCBI taxonomy): domain Eukaryota; kingdom Metazoa; phylum Chordata; class Mammalia; order Rodentia; family Cricetidae; genus Onychomys; species Onychomys torridus. Next base: position 61,388,803 of record NC_050452.1, on the reverse strand, counting down.
TTATGTTGATGCTTAAACCTCAACAACAAAAACCTTTAGTCATTTGATCTTTATTTTTATGTGAATGAACAACCATAAAATCTTAATATTATTAAATCAAGAAAAAAAAGAAAAGAAGTAAAATTATCTCTACTTTTAGATCACAACTATTTGCACTTTAAAATTCTTGGGAAATCCACACAAAAAAAAATCTATTATGACCAATAAATGAGTACATAAAATAAATAAATATAAAAATCAGTTGTTTTCCTATATGTAATATAGCAATGAAAAAATATTTGAATTGGTTCTCTTACATTTTTATAAATAATATAAACAGAATTATTTCAAAACTTAGACTGAAACTAAAAAATATCTTGATTAGTGTTTGGCAAAGAAGTCCCATATGCTCTCTAAATACCACAGGTTATTTACTCTACATAATATGCAGGTAAGGTCCTCTTGTAGAGGATACAATTTACTTACATCATCAAAAATAGAGAAATAGAGCTAGTGTCCAAATAAATGCTTCTTCACCCCTACTGACTAGCATTCATGGTGCTGGAAGGTACTTTGCCCAGAAGTGGAAGAGAAAAGTAATCATCAATATGACCCAGTCAGTGTAAACTCTGTGATCTACAACATTGACCTGTGTGCAAGGAAGACTGATACAACAGTGGCACAAATCTTACTGGAGTAACCAACCACTCTTTGATTGAATTTAAGGCCCACTCCATGAGTTGGAACTCAAATCTGGCACTGCAAAATTGACCAAGAACCTGAGACTAAATAACTTATGGGACATATGGGAAAACACACTATTATTATTTTGCTAAAAAACATAGCAACAAAATTACTCCTACTGACATTGTTATAGAACAAATCACTGCTTAACCCTTAGCAAACAATCTTTTCCTTACAGTAGATGGAATTTAACACAGAGATCCACAACTGGACAGTGTCCAGAGAGTCAGAGACTGGGAGCACTCAACGCTAAAAGAAAAGTCTATTAAAACCTTCCCTTCAAAACTCAGAGATCTCTGTGGAAGAGGAACCAGAAAAAGTTTTAAGAGACAGAGGTTCTGGATGATGTCAAGGAAACAGAATCATCCAGACACAATGGGGCTGGTATACATATGAATTCCCAGAGATTGTGACAGCATGCACAAGGCCTGTACAAGTTCAAGGCAAACAGAATCCCAGCACAGAGAAAGGAAAGTTGACACAAAGTCCTATCCCTAGTTAATAAACTACTTGTGATTACTTCCTGCCAGGAGAGGGAAAGTCAGTTTTGATTTTCTCCAGTGCAGTGTCGCTGGGTATATCAAACTCACTCTGGGGCAGACCTCATGCCAAAAGTAGTCGGACAACACAAAAAGACTCTACAGTTTTCTGTATGTGTACTTTTTGTTTTGTTTTGGTAGTTTTTGTCTTGTTAAATTTTGTTTGTTTCGATTTTTTATTTTTCTGGTGCTCTTGTTGTTGTTGTTGTTGCAAAAAAGAGAAAGAAAATGCAGTAGGATACATGGAGAGGTAGGGAGGACCTGGGAAGAATTGAGGGAAAGGAAAGAGTATTATCAAAATACATTGTATTGTGGTGGTATTGTGTTCCCCAAAATATTGTGCACCCTAATAAATTTATCTAGGTTCAGAGAACAGACAGCCACTAGATACAGAGCCTAGAAAATGGTGGCATTCACGCCTTTAATCCTAGCATTCCAGAGACAGAAATCCCTCTGGATCTCTGTGAGTTCAAAGCCACATCAGAAACAGATAGGCATGGTGACACATGCCTTTAATCCCAGAAAGTGAGCCTTTAATCCCAGGGAGTGATGGTAGAGCGTAGAAAGATATATAAGGCTTGAGGACCAGAAACTAGAAGCATTTGGCTGGTTAAGCTTTTAGGCTTTGAGCAGCACAGTTCAGCTGAGATTCATTCTGGATGAGGACTCAGAGGCTTCCAACCTGAGGAAACAAGATCAGCTGAGGAACTATAAAGGTGAGATAGCTGTGGCTTGTTCTGTCTCTCTGATCTTCCAGCATTCACCCCAATACCTGGCTCAGGTTTGATTTTATTAATAAGAACTTTTAAGATTCCTGCTACATTGTATGAAAAAAAAAAAACTTAATGAGAAAATAGTAACCTGAAAACGTCACAGGAAGAAAGTAAAAGCCTAAACAAACTGAAAAACTGACCACATTCATGGATTGCCACTTATAATGTTCTTCTTTCAATTGCTCTTGGGTTTTTTTTAACTTTAGAAATTACAACATAAATCATTTCCCTCCAACTCTTAGATTGCCTGCCCAGTCCTCAAATGTATGTGCGTGTAACAATATGTATAACAGTATATATTTCTTTATATGTGTGTGTGCATGTGTGTACATGTATAAATATATTCATCAATACACAACTACAACTTTCTGAGCCTGGGGTTATAGGAATAATGCAGAGTACCCGTTTCTGTCTGTGCATTGCATAGAAAGTTGTTCACTTTGACCAGTTTCTGCATCAACCACTGTCCCTTACACAAAGAAACTTTATGAGTTCTGAGAACTGTACTAAACTGTGAGTAGAGAAAGATTTTAGGTAGAGTTTGTCCTAATGGCAATATTCTTAAAATTAATGTACACATTTAATTATCATAATCTCATCTGCATTATTTACAGAAAAAACACAGGGTTTTAACAGTTCACATAAAAATAAAAGAGGGCTCAACTTCTTTTAACATTCACTTATTTTGACTTTATGTGTATGAATGTTTTGCCTCCATTTTTGTATTTGTATGTCAAGTACATCTGCTGCTGAAAGAGGCCAGAACAGGCCATTAGATGTCCTGGAATTTGTGCTGCAAACAGCTGTGAGCTGCTATGTGAGTGTTGAAATTCAAATCTTACATCTCTCTGTAAGAGCATCAGTACTCTTTTTTTTTTAATTAAGAAATTTTTTATTTATTCCTCATATCAAACACAGATTCCCCCCTCATCCCTCCTCCTGTTCCCCCCCCAGTGTCCCCCCACCCAAGTATACTCCCCATCCCCTCCTCTAAAAAGGTATGGCCTCCCAGGGCAGGCCAGCAAAGCCTGGCACATTCAGCAGAGGCAGGGCCAAGCCCCTCCTCCTGCAGCAAGGCTGTGCAAGTTGTCCCACCATAGGCAAGAGGCTCCAAAAAGCCAGTTCAAGCACCAGGGATATATCCTATTCCCATTGTCAGAGGCCCCTCAAACAGACCAAGCTATACAACTGTCTTGCCCATACAGAAGGCCCAGTCCAGTCTCATGCAAGCTCCACAGCTGTTGGTCCAAAGTTCATGCATTCCCACTGGCTTGGTTTGGTTGTATCTGTAAGTTTCCCCATCATGGTCTTGATACCCCTTGCTCATAGAATTCCTCTTCTCGTAACCAATGAGCCATCACCCCAGCCCAACACTCTTTGGTTTTAAAACTTCAGTAATCAAAACATTGAGGTTCTGACTTCAGATTAAATATGTCCATAAAATATCCATTCATCAGAGTCCTAGAAAAAAAAAAAAACTGCTGAGGGTTTAGCTCAGTGGTAAAGCGCTTGTCTAGCAAGTGCAAGGCCCTGGGTTCGATCCTCAGCTCCAAAAAAAAAAAAAAAAAAACCTTTTGTAGCTAATTAGCTAATTTATTTTGTACATGGTTGCTGAAATAAATTGTCCAATGGACAATGAAAAGTGATTCTTTTGTCCTTCTGTGGTGTGTGTGTGTGTGTGTGTGTGTGTGTGTGTGTGTGTGTGTGTGTGTCTGTGTGTGTCTGTGTGTGTGACAGGGTATTATGTAGTTCAGATTGGCCTCAAATTTGCTCTATAAATGAGGATGACCTTGATTTCCTAATCCTCTGTAGAACTCTGGGATTATGGATCTAAATCACTACATCTAGTTTAATGCAGTACTTTGGGCTGAAATTGTTTTCTCCTATATGTTAGGTAGGCATTCTACCAACTGAGGTTCAACTGTAGCCCATGAACATCTTTTAATAATTTATTTGGGTAAATATCATAGAACATCATAGCAAACCCACAGGCCAAAGGAAAAAGAAGCAGGAGAAATAAATAATTTGGCTTTCTTTAAGATCTCTCATGGCCAATCAGAACTCAAACCTGAAATCAAGGAGCACAGACCAAACACTTCATCAAAGACCAGTCTCCATCTAACAGAAGGAACAAAAGGTACCCTGGACCAGTGAGATGAGTCAGCTTATATGCGTGCTTGTGGATAGAGGATAGAGTGTATTTGAGGGGAAATGGATGTATTATTAAATAAATTACTTATATCCAAATAGAACTTGTTTTTCTTTATGTCTGTTAGCCAAGCTCAGATGATGATAATGGTCAGATTACTGGAACTATCAGTGTATCATCAATGTTATTTTCTTGACCTAGTGACGCCCTTGTAATTCAATCAGCTGTATACTTAGAATTTACACATTTTTCTGTATCTATGTTTTACTTCAAAATAAAAGGTCTAAATAATTTTTTTTAATTTTATATATTTATTTGCATAAACATGTATGAATACTTGTGTGAGGGGAGCTGGGGAGGCCAGAAGCCCCTGGAGATGGAATTTCCAGGCATCTGTGCATCACCTGACAGGGTGCTGACAAACTCTAGTCCTCTGAAAGAGTAGCAAGTGCTTTTAACCACTGAGCTCTCTCCAATCGATAAATAATTTAAAATAACGTTAAAAATAAATACCCATAACAAAAAGAAGCAGTCTAGAAGTTTTGGTGGTTTCCTGCTGCAGTTGTGTCGAGTGAGTGGGATAAAGTAAAAGAAATGCCTGAAATATTTAGAAATTTTCATTGCAACAAGGACTGGAAGTTACCAAGTTCGCTATTATTTGTTGACCCTAACTCTGAAACTTGAGGTGTGAATATATCATTTTTAGCAACAGTAGATGCTACAAAAGTGAAAAGAGATCATAGGGTGCAGGGTAGAATTCAAGAAGGAGCTCAAAAAAGCATGATGTGAAGGAGGGAATTGAAAAAAATGGAGGTGCCTTATCTGGGGAAAGTGAAGAAAGGGAAATACAGATGGAGGAGAAGAGAAGTAGAATAAGTAATAGTAATAGTAAAGCCATGAGGGTTATAGTTACATTCATAGGAAATTATGTATATATATAGGTACATGTATATACACATAGTTTTTGAATGAAGTTATACCATATAGGGTGATAATGTTCTCATAAAAGTCATCAACCATATGATAAAAATCACAGAAGCAGACATGACAAACTTACTTTCCAGTTGTTGGTTAGAAGAATCTCACAGCCCTCCAACACTGTATTGGTGATTGTTGTCCGTACACTTGAGACAGAGAACTTGGAGGAATGGAGCTGGAACTGACATGGAAGTCTCCCTGCTGAGGACTAGCTCAAGAAGGAGCTATGCAATCTGCTGTCCTGCCTGTGAACCACAACCATGACCAGGATAGTAAGATCTCCGGAGAAGTGTAGCAGCACTTATACCCTGGCAGTGGTCAAAAGCTGTTGAGATTGGACATAAGGCTCACTCAATAGGAGGAATTCATGCCTAGTACTATAAATCTAGCCCACCACCTGAGGTTGGTGAGGCTACTGACACTAGAGGAGAAACAACCACTGATTCTTCCCTAAACCAGTATATTTATAATTTCCTACTAAATATTTACCCCCAAATACTGACAGATAGGTGTGGTTTCTCACTTTTATCTAAGAAACTTCTTTTTGCAGCAGATGGAGACTGTTACAGAGAGCTACAACTGCACAAAAGGAAGAAAACAACAGATCATGAGGTACTCAGTCGGGGATAACATATCTACAACACAACCCCTATACCCTAAGTCTCAGGGATCATTTCAGAAAAGGATGTGGAAAGACTGCAAAAGACAGAATAACCAGACATCTGCAGCAAGATCCTGTCTTCCATATATGACACCTAGGAAATCCCAATAATATGGCTGCCTAACCAAGACCTGAGCTAAAACAATAGTTGACAAAGCATCAAAAATGGGAGAAATCTGACAAGGCATCAGCCCTAGATAAAGAACTATGGGTAGTTAATGACAGCTAAGACAGGAAAAACCAGTCTTTTCCAGGGACCAGATTCAGATAGTTTTCCTATTCCCAAGCAATTAGCTATAAACACATATACATATGAGCAACATTAAATGAACTCAGCAGATTGCATTTGTAAATTCTCTCTCTCTCTCTCTCTCTCTCTCTCTCTCTCTCTCTCTCTCTGTGTGTGTGTGTGTGTGTGTGTGTGTGTGTGTGTGTGTTTAAACCAATAACAATTAATGAGATAATGAATTTGAGAAGAAGCAGGGGCTGCAGGAAGAGTTGGAGAAAGAAGAGGAAGGGAGACAAAGAAGTAAATATAGTACTCATACATACAATTCTCAAAAATAAATTTAAAACAATCTTTTAAAGACTTTGAAGTAAATTGGAAGGGAATATGTGATAGGATTACTTTTAGCTTCTCTCTCTCTTTCTATCTCTGGTTTTTAGACACAGGGTTTTCCTGTGTAGCCCTGACTGTCTTAGAGTTTGTGCTGTAGACCAGGCTGGCTAGGAACTCAGAGGTCTATCTGCTTCTGCCTCCCACATGCTGAGATTAAAGGCACATGCCACTATGCCTACTACACTCCACACTGGGTGTCGGATGTTGCACAAGTTCTAATTGGTCTTAATAAAAACCCAGAGCCAGATTTCAGGGTAAATGCTGAAAGATCAGAGATGCAGAGCAACAAACCAGTAGTTCTTACCTTTATGAAATTCTCAGCTGAAAGGAGCTCAAGCTCCTCTCTCCACCCACCTTATAGTCCTCTCTCCACCCAGCCATGTCACTTCCTGTCTCCACCTCCCTGGTGCTGGGATTAAAGGCATGAGATCCCAAGTGCTAGGATCAAAAGTGTGTGCCACCACTGCCTGGACTCTATAGCTAACTAGTAGCTTAGTTCTGTACTCCAATCTTCAGCTAATCTTTATTTGTTAAATCACAAATAAGATATCACCACAACTACCATCTTAGCTTTGTTAATTGATGTTTTTGTTTTGTTTTGTTTTGTTTTCACAACAAACAGGTTTGATTTAAGCAGGTGATAACTGGTAAGTTTTCCAAAACATTGGCTCTAAGAAATCTTAAAGCACCCCAACTAAGGTTATCAAATAGTTGGTTATCTGCATGCTGAAGCTCAAAAGAGTCAAAGATTCATCTATTAGGATATCCTGTTTCTATATTCACATATGTTTACCCTGGTTCTTTCTTCCCTTCTCAGTATACCTAAATGAGACTGTTCTGTGTTGTGAAGTACTAATTTGAGATGTGTTACATTTGTTTATGCTTTAGAATATTTGTTTAATGATGCAAAGATGTGTTGCATTTTTTAATGTTGCATTTGTTTAATTCTGTGAAGCTGTGTTACTTTACTTATCTAAAACATCTGATTGATCTAATAAAGAGCTGAACATCTAATAGCCAGGCAGGAGAAAGGATAGATGGGACTGGCAAACAGAAAGAATAAATAGGAGGAGACATCTGGGAAGACAGCTAGGAACAGGATAAGGAGGACTCCAAGTTCCAGCTACCCAGCTACACAGGAAGTGACCAGGTAAGAAATAAAGAAAGGTATGCAGAAATGGAGAAAGATAAAAGCCCAGAGGCAAAAGATAGACAGAATAATTTAAGAAAAGCTGGATAGAAATAAGCCAAGCTAAGGCTGGGTATTTATTTGTAAGTAATAATAAGACTGTGTCATTTATTTGGGAGCTGGATGCTGGGCCCCCAAAAAGTAAACAGCAGAGAAGTGAAAAATAACCAACAACATTTTGGAATGCCAATGTGAGGCTCAAATATGCACCTAGCTAGAGCCTGAGAAAGCTGAAAAACAACAATAAAAATAAACAAACAAAATATGTATATGGTTCCTTTAAGAAGTTCTGCCTTACAGAGGAGCACTTAAACAGTCTTTTTCACACTAAACAGAACAAAAAACTAAGTCAAAAATGCCTGCCACAGTGCAGGATACCAGCATTCCATAGCTGGGGTGCTGAATGCAGTCCCTGGTCAAAACCACCTCTGACCAGACCTCAAGCTTTAGGCTTGGCTTTCCTGACACTAGAGTAGGGCAGAGCCAAGCAACAGAGCCATGGGGAGGACCCAGTTGCAACTTAGCAGTTTAAAGTTTGCTCACATGGTCAAAAAAAGCTAAAAAAAGATATGCAGTAAAAGAGGTCCAAATGGAAAAAAACTCTAAAGTTTCCAGTGCATTTTACAATGTGTGTAGGCTTAAGAAAAAAAAAAAAGAAAAAGGATATGGACAGTCATAGAAAGAAATAGTTGAAAAATAATGAAGTCTTTAAAGAGAGAAGCAAAAAAGAAAAAAAAAAAGAATAAACCACATAGAGATTGGTAATACACAGAAAGTCTGGATCTTGTATATTGCTGAATTGATTTTGAATGAATGTTTTGAATGCTGATGAACAAAAGACAGTTGCTAGGAGACATGGTCTTGTGAACAGCTGCAAAACAGAACCGATGTAGATACTTTAGCACTATATATAAAAGAGAAGTAAAAAAATATATTTGTCAAATGAAAGTCAAAAGTGGTTTAGAGGGGGTTGGGGATTTAGCTCAGTGGTAGAGCATTTGCCTAGCAAGCACAAGGCCCAGGGTTCGATCCTCAGCTCAAAAAAAAAAAAAAAAAAAGTGGTTTAGAGAAGAGGTTTTGCTTTCGTTTCCACAAGAAACAAGAGGCTATGGATTCATTCCAGGTGAATATAAATGAAGTTTAACCAAGGGAGACCTCCTGAAATTTGACAAGTGATACGTATCACCAAAGGTTATAGTTAGTCTTCCCAGGATTTGGCCTATATCTCAAATTTTCCTGGGGACTCTTAAAGATATCTTTGCCCACAGACAACAGAAAACAATCTGGAGAATACAACACCCACATCTCCAAGAGATAGGTTGGTTAGTCTTTGGTTATTTGGTGGGTTATGGATGTTTGTTATCATTTAGGGGAATATAGGAATATAGGATAAAGAGACCACTATTAATCCCAGATATTTTGCATTGGCATGGCTTTTTGCTTATTTTATACAAATTTAAAGTTATTTTTGTATATATTTTTATATTTTCTATTCATATTTATATGTTTCTACTCTTGTTTGGGGTATTGTACTTATGCAGCTCATTTTAAAATGCAATATATAATTAAGAAATGAGGTTAGTAGTTAATTTATAATAATTAAACTTATAGTCACATTAGGTATATTTTCAAGATTAAAAAGGTGTATTTTAGACAGAGATGATTTTCAACACTTCAAAGACCTACAGTACCTACAGAATATGGCATTTAAAATGTTTTATTAATGTAGAGATTTTCATGACAATGAGACACATCTGCTTTTGGAAGTACCAATCTTCTTCATAAAAGGATGATGAGCAGGGTTGGGGATTTAGTTCAGTGATAGAGCGCTTGCCTAGCAAGTGCAAGGCCTGGGTTTCGGTCCTCAGCTCTGGCAAAAAAAAAAAAAAAAAAAAAAAAGGATGATGAGCCTAGAAAAAACACCATATGGAGTTTGCTTTCAATGTGGCAAGGCTATCCATTTGGACAAAAAACTACTTTGCCTGGAGTGTCTCACAGTATGCTACATAAACTGGACATGCAAGACCCACAGGAAAGTGACTGCTGAACTTTTTCAAAACAAAGTAGTTTCCTTCATGGTTCCTGGTTCAGAAGAATCTGCCAGATTTTCTGCAGGACAGAGAGGAAAGCAACTGATTAACTTTGCCAGTGCAGGACAGTCCTTCAGATTTCCTGCTTCACTGAAAACTCTGCCAGATACTGTAGACCTGCAGGCTAAAGATAGATCCCCGCACACTGCAAAGGAAATTTGGGTAACTGTTCAGACAGTCCGTTGTATAGGTTTGGAAGTTGCTTGCAATGCATTTCCTGTTTACTCAGGTAATATTAGGTCCTTCTGGGGTCTTTGAGGGAGTTGAAGACTAGGTGGTTATAGTTGCAGTTTTCCTCAGTTATGATAGAAAATAAACTAGGTATAAAACTTTGGACAGGATAGGATAGATATTTTACATAGGGTAGATATTGGAGTGTTTTCTTTAAATTTGCCAAACACAAATGGATTGGATGTTGTGAATGTAATCCTTACTTGCTAATTGTTCTTATTGTATATAGTCTTACCATGTTTAAGTTAAAAACCCTTACTTTTATTTAGACAAATAGGGGAAATGTTGTGAAATAACAATTTAAGATGTGTTACATTTGTTTATGCTGTGGGACATTTGTTAAATGATGCAAAAATATGTTGCATTCCTTAATGTTGAATTTGTTTAATTCTGTGAAGCTGTGTTATTTTGCCTGACTAAAGTACCTGATTGGTCTAATAAAGAGCTGAACAGCTAATAGCCAGGCGGGAGAAAGGATAGGTGGGACTGGCAGACAGAGAGAATAAATAGGAGGAGAAATCTGGGAAGGAATCAGGAGCAGGATAAGGACTCCAGAGGCCAGCCACCCAAGCAAGGCAAGGAGTAAAAAGTAAAGAAAGGTATACAGAAATAAAGATAAAAACCCAGAGGCAAAAAACTGGATAATTGAAGTTAAGAAAATCTGAGCCAGATGGTGGTGGCACATGTCTTTAATCCCAGCACTCGGGAGGCAGAGGCAGGTGGATCTCTGTGAGTTTGAGGGCTGCCTGGGTTACAGAGTGAGTTCCAGGACAGGCTCCAAAGCTACACAGAGAGACCCTGTCTCGAGAAACCAAAAAAAAAAAAAAAAAAAAAAAGAAAGAAAGAAAAGAAAATGAAACAAGCCAAGGTAAGGCCGATATTTATAAGTAATAATAAGACTGTGATTTATTTGAAAGCTGGGAGGTAGGACTCCAAAAAGCAAAGAACCAAAAGAGTAAAAAACAACCAACAACAATTCCATAAATGTAGTAAGAACAAACTCCCATTCTTACTTCTAGTCAGGTTAGTTCTGGTGGGTTCTATCCCCTGGGGTACAGCATAAGAAAGTAGAATAAAGTTCATGCTGAGCAAAGATAAATGCTCCTAGCATTTTCTAGCAGCATGGTGATTTACCACCTCTTTTAGGGTTCCCTTATCCCCATTCACACCTCTTTAAATAGTTTCATTATAAAATGCTACTTAATTGGGCCTTCTGAGTGTATCTTCTGTTTCCTGTCAGGATCTTAAGTGATTTGGTAATTGACAAAAGTGGTCAGAGGAAACATCCTTAAAATAGGTTCTGGGGTTGGGCAGCTCCCATATTTGAGGCACTCACAGAGAACATTTTTTGCTTTGGGAAATGGAACACTGATAATCTCAGGCATGTTGTGACATCGTGATTGGTATAATAATCACTGGTGGTGGCATAAGATAAAGTGCAGATGCAATGAAGGCGTTGGGAGATCAAGTGGCTGTGGCACTTAGTCACTATGGCAACAATGGCTATTATAAAGACTGTAGCAGGAGGAGACAAAATAAAGGTCTGCCTCCGAATGTGAATGAAAAATCAGGAAGCTTCTATGAAAGCTTTAAAAGGGTGCTTTATCTCCAGTAGCCATGGAGCAGATATGAATGAGAAAAATCAAGTCCAAGGGTTGAAGATAATTGCACAGCTGTGAAGTCCAACTATCTGAAAAGACAGCCAGCTATCTCAATGCCAAAATAAAGGTACTCGTAGGAAAAGAATATGACCTTAAACACTTGGCCATACAGAGGAAAAGGTAAGAATTTTGAACTTCCAAATCCAAGTGTTTCACCTGAGATCTGAAAGGTGATGCATATATTTAAGCACCTGGGGGATGGGATTCATATGCAAAAGCAAAGATAATAGGAGCCTGAGCTCAAGGGTATCCTGAAGTTAACATGATATAGTAGTGTGACTCTCAACCTAGTTGACATCAGAATCACCAAGGAGACTTTGAAAAACATCCCTGTATAAAGCCCACTCATGGGGAGAATATTAGTTTGTTTCTCTGAAAGACTTCTGGGCATTGGGTTTTGAAGCTCCCTAGGTGACTCTATAGTAGAGCCAAGTCTGGAAATAACTGGGGATAATAAAAAGAATCAAAAAGATTTAGAAGATGAGAATATTAAAGTAGATTTACTATTTCTCTTCAGTTTCTTTCTATTTTCCAGGAAGGGGCCTGCAAGACACTTCCCTTAATAAAGTATCTCTGAATTTCTTGGAGGTATTTATTTGTTTTACAAACCAAACATGATTGTTAGTACAATAGAATGGTCTCCATGATTCAGGAGGAATAATGCTGTGTCAGAAAAGTAGAGGTCAGATAAAAGGGCCCCAATAAAAGACACAAGGTGCTTAAAATCACATTAGTAAGTCATTTGGAGAACTAGCCATCAATATTTTGACCCACATTAACCTGTGTCAGTAGCTTCCCGGTCTGTACTCCCTAAGAATGAAAGAGGTATTCAGTCTACTGGAATATAGCTAATCATGGCACTTAGAAGGCAGAGTTAGAGCTCTGTGAGTTTGAGGCCAGCACAGTATATGAAGTAAGTTCCAGGATAATAGGGGCTACAAAGAAATATCTATTTTACTACCATATGGACATATGTAGCCATGACAACTACTGAAGATCCTAAACTCACACACAGATATAACAGTTTGAGGTAACCAAACATGATGCCATCAGAATCTACATGGAAAAACCCTTTATTCCTATCTAAACTAATGAGGAAATAACTCTCCTTCCTTAGTCTGGTACTTCTGGAGAGAGGTGTTTAAACACACACACACTCTCTCTCTCTCTCATCCCCCGCCACACACAGACACCATCAGAAACTCTAGATGTGAAGTTCTAAATTGCTATTTTAACTAACATTCAATGTACTCCATGCTTTCCATCACAATTTTATAAAATTCTTCCCCTCCCCAATTCCATCAAGGAAAAACAAATATGAAAAAAAATGTGGTTAGAAATTAATCTATAGTATTTTCCTTCATTATATAAACTTAGAACTTAAGTCTATTCTTGTCTCATAAAACATCACACTGATTTTGACACTGGTAGCCTTATGTTGAATATATAAGAGGAAACCAGCATTAGATGCCTGATTAAGATATAATAGGTTCAATATAGAGAGATAAACTCTTTGAAAGTTCAAAAGCCTGAGACAACCAAACAAATAGTCCGTGGAAGTATATAAAAAAGAAAAAAAAAACAGAATATTTTATGTAAAGTTAAAAGAGGAATTACTGAAAGATGTACTTAATATTATTATAATATTTTTTATTCCTTGAAAATCCATACACTTATACAATGAAATATATTCATTTCCACCCAATTATCCCATCCAAAACCTCCACATCACCTCTGACACACCTCCTTACTAAGTACAACTCCATGCCTTTTCTTTTTGCTAATTTGTATAAATAACTTACTAATTTCAATAAGTACTGGTTTGGGGACATGGAGGTGGAGCCATTCATTACAACATGAGAAACCTACCAGTAGCCATACAAAAAAGAACAATGACTATCCCTTCTTCAGCAGCAATCACATGCCTTGAGTTCTTAGGTAAGGGTAGGTCCTGTTTAATACTTCCCATCTATGCTGGGAATTTGGCGGGTTTTATCTTGTGCAGATTCTGTGCCTGTAGCCAACAGCCAATTCGTTTCCAGAAAACAGCGTATCACTTTTTCCCATCCTTCTGCTCTTGTATTATTTCTAACTCTTCTGAAGTGATCCCCCTAAGCCTTGAGCTTAAAAGAGCAGAATTGGTTTTGGTAAAGATGTTTCGTTTAGAGATGAGTACTCAGTCTCTTATACATAAGTATCTTGACCAATTATGAAGCCCTTCACTGACCGCTCCTATGAAGTTTCGGTTCTAAAGCATCCCAGGCCCTAGATTCTATCTTGTCCTCCCCTAGTTTTGCAGCTCCTGCCAAGAGTTGTAAAATTCCCCCACACTGTGTGGTCCTTAAGCTGAATCAAACCTCACCCCTCCCCCTTTTAAGAGATGTAAAACTTGTTGGACCTTTTAAAATGACTGAAACCGACTTTACTTCACATAAGTATGATCGTCTGGTTCACATACCAGCTTATCCATAAAACATTCAGGTTGTCTTGGGGCATGAGTTAAAACAGACTCTGCAGTATGTCTGGGCTCCAGGCAAAATATGATCCACATTGAGTCTTATGATCAGAAGTTGTTCAGGAAGACAAAGAAGTTACATGGAAGGAGATTCTGGGAATTATCTAAAGGAGCATTACTGCAGAACTCTTCCATTTGTGTAAGATTACTTTAGTATTCCCTACTAACAATGTATTTCCATTGAAAAACAACTTTGTAGGGACAACTGGCTACTTGCCGAATGGACACCCAGAAATATATGAAAAACAGTCAAATTTTAACCTAACTTCCCCATTCTCTTTTCCTTTTATGAGATTCCTTGGGCCGTGCTGGAAAATCAAGGATTGTTGTGGTTTGTCTTTCTGTATGCTGTGAATATATATGCCTCCCATTGGATAATAAATAAAGCTGTTTGGGCCTATGGTAAGAACGTGTACAGTCAGATGGGAAATCCAAGCAGAGATACATAGGAGACAAAGGGCAGAGTGTGTAGTCAAAAGACTTCCTGTGTCCTGCCTGGCCCACAGTCAGAGCAAGTCTCTCTCATCCACAGTCCCCCAGCCACTTATAAAATAATCACTCAGAGGCTTAATATTAATGACAAGCTTCATGGCCTATAGCTATGAATTCTTGCTAGCTAGCTCTTTCATCTTAAATTAATCCATTTCTATTAATCTATGTATTGCCTTGTGCCATAGTGTTACCAGTCTGCCAATATGCTGCTCCTTGGGTGCCAAGCTGGCATCTCCTCTGCTTCTGCCTTTTTTTCTTCCTGTCTTTCTTGGATTTTCTGCCTGGCTATAATCTGACTCACCATAGGCCAGAGCAGCTTCTTTATTGACTAATCATAGCAACACATACAGCTTAGAGAAAGGCATCCCCTAGAAAGAGTGGTGAGAGACACCAGCCACCACCAAAGGGGTAGCAAGATTCCAGCAGACCAGTAATACCATAGTTACATGGCAACATATAGATTAATAGGAATGGGTTAATTTAAGATGAAAGAGCTAGATAACAAAAAGCTTGAGCCATAGGTCATACAGTTTGTAATTAATATTATGCCTCTGAGTGATTTTTTTATAAGCAGCTGTGGGAATGTAAGTGAGAGAGATTCATCAGGACTGCTGGAAAAGGCAGCATCAGAGAAATTTATGTCTACATTTGGCACCAAAATGTGATGGCAAGACTTTCTACCTAAACCTGAGAGAACTTATTAAAATAGGGCTAAAAGCAGCTTCCTAGTTCATATGTCTCATAGGGGCCACAGTACAGAGATGCTGCCATACAGAGATGTTGCAGCATTCAAGCTTGAGCACAGCATGGTGGATTCTTGCTGTGGTACACAGAGGTATCTCAGAACCATGCAGCATAACAGTTTAAAATTTCTCCTGGCCAAAAATAGATTACAGGTACACAATAAGACAGATTCAGAAGGAATAAACCTCTAAATGGTTTACAATGTATGTAAAAGATACATAGGCTTGAGAGAGAGAGAAGAGAAAGGATATAGTCATAAAAATAAAGTCTTAAAAATAAAATAATATATAAAAATATAATAAGCCACATAAAGACAGAAATTACACGGAGAATCTGAATTATGTTGTCTTTGTTTTTTTTAACTGGAGAGAGACATTTGATTGTAAAGGCTGCTAAGTTAAACCAAAATATGTATTTAAAAGTAACTTGACTTCAAAATTTGGGTCTAATGATATGTTGTTTTGGAAAGGAGACTTTGTATTTATTTCCACAGGAACCAAGAGGCTGTGATTTGTTCCAGGTTAAGACGGGTCAGATTTAATCAAGGGAGACATCCTGAACCTTGACAGGTGTTATCTATCAGCAAAGGTTTCAACTGATCTTCCCAGGACTTGACTATTATCTCGAATTTTCTCAGGATCCACATAAGATTAACAATGTCCCCAGTAAACAGGAAGTATCCTAGAGGACTATGCCCACATTTCCAAACAGAGAAAACGGATTATGGATGTTTGTCTTTGTTTTAGAGGTTGGTTACAATTTGTTATTGATCATTGTCAATCTCTTTCTAAAAGAAGAAACAGGGATATGATGTAGAAATGTAGGCTATAGATATGACAGGGTAAAAGGGTAGATTATTGAATCTACTTTTAAAAAGCAACAACTCTGAAATAGTTTACATTGTTATAGATTTTAGCTTATTGATATAAATTTAAAGTTAATTTCATTATTCTATTCTGTGTGTATATTTCTACTCTTGTTTAAGGTATTATGTTTACACAATTCATTTAAATTGTAAAATGTAATTAAAAATACAGATTAATAGTCATCTATGATCATCAAACTTACAGTCATGTTAGTTAGTATACAAAAGTATATTTCTATTAGATAGGTAATCTTCAAATACTTCAAAGACCTACAGAATATGGCATTAAAAATGTTTTAGGAATTTAGACTTTTCTGGACAGTTAGACACATCTTCTCCTGGCAGCACCAATTACTTCAAAGAGAATTATGGCCATTGAAGAGATTCATTATGGAGTTTGTTTTCCTTGTGGCAAAAGATAGCCACTGGGCAAAAAAAGTGCCCTTGCCTCAACTACTTGACAGAATGCTGTAGAAACTAGACATGCAGGATGTATAGGAAGGTGACCACTGAACTTTTCAAGATAAGGTGGTCCTTCAGGTTCTTGCTTAGCTGAAGAAACTGCCAGACATCTACAAGACACTGGGAGAAGTGTCTGAGGAACTATGCCTGAATGGGTGGAAGAGTCCTTAAAATTGCCTGCTTCACGGAAAGTTATGCCAGAGATTATAAGCCCGTAGGCTGAAGATAGATGCCCCAATGTTACAGAGCAAGTTTGGATGACTGTCCAGGCAGCCAAATGTCTCTGTCATTTCTAGAATTATGGAAGTTGCTTGCAATGCACTTCCTGTTTATTCAGGTAATATTATACCCTGTAGTAGAATATTATTTTAAGCTATGTTACTTTTGCTTATGATGCATTTGTTTAACTCTGTGAAGCTGTGTTACTGTGTCTGTTTCAAACACCTAATGGTCCAATAAAGAATTAAATAGTCAAAGGCAAGGCAGGAGAAAGGATAGGCAGGGCTGGCAGGCAGAGAGGATAGAAAGAGAAAACTGGGAGGAAAGATCTAGGAGTTAGCAGCCAGTGAAGGAGGAGGACTCAATGGGCCAGCCACCCAGCTACATAGCCAGCCATGGAGTAAGAAATAAAGATATTTAGGAATAGAAAGGTAAAAGCCCAGAGACAAAAAGTAGTCAGGGTAACTTAAAGTTAAGAAAAGTTGGTTAGAAAATAAGCCAAACTAAAGCTGGGCATTCATAATTAAGAGTAAAGCTCTGAGTGTGATTTATTGGGAGCTGGGTTGTGAGCCCCCCAAAAGAGAAAAAACAAACAATAACCTTCTGGAGTCTTTGATTGAGTTGAGGACTAGATAGTTACAATTATAGTTTTCCTTAGTGACAATAAAAGATAAATTAGATATGAAACTTCAGACTCACAAAAACAGAATAGGTGATAGAATATTTTCTTTAATTTTGCCAAATATGAATAGACTAGATATTGTAACTGTAAATTGTTGCTTGATAACTGTTTTGTTATATATAATTTTACTCTGTTAAAGTTAAAAATGTTCCTTTTTGATTAGACAGAAAAGAGAAAGTGCTGTGGGATGTTTTTCTGTGTGCTGTGAATATGTGTGGCTCCCATTGGATAATAAATAAAGCTATTTGGGCCTATGGCAAGAAAGCTTACAACAAGGCAGAAAATCCAAGCAGAGATACAAAGGAGAAGAAGGGCAGAGAGGGGAAAGAAGCCAGCCACCACCAAAGGAGCAACAAGATGGCAGTAGACAGGTAAGGCCACGCCCATATGGCAACATATAGATTAATAGGAATGGGTTAATTTAAGATAAAATAGCTAGCTAGCAAGAAGCTGAAGCCACAGGCCATGAAGTTTGTCATTAATATTAAGCTTCTGAGTGATTATTTTATAAGCGGCTATGGGACCACAGGTAGGAGAGATTTGTCCCAACTGTTGGACAAGGCAGGACCAGAGAAATTTCCATCTACAAAGGATAATCTTCCATGTCTAAGACTCTTAATTTCGTCACATCTGCAACATGGTTTTGAAACATAAGGTAACAGGACCAAAAGTGTCATCAAAGATAATGTGAATATTACTGGGAAAATTTTCTTTCTAAGACACCACCCTAATTGTCATAGTGCAATACTAAGGCCACTATTAATGTTAGTGAACGAAAGTGGGAAATGAAGCAAAGGATGTTATAGTTCCTTGCAATGTAATATTATTCAATGATTAACAAAAAAGAACAAGCCACTGAGGCATATGAAAACCTAGGTGATTTGTAAAATAATTACATCTAGTGAAAAAAACATGACACAGAAAAGCTGCACAATTTTATTTTAAAAACTGTAAAAACATCCAAATTTATCTGTAGGTAAAGATGAAACCCAATCATCAAGTTAGAGGCAGTACATAGAACAAGGAAATTTTGAGGTGACAGATATATTCATTTTCTGTATTATGGTGGTTGTCTCAGAGGATGTTTGTGTGTGTGATGTTTATATTAATAAATTACACATATATTAATATACTATATTAATGATTGGCTTGAGAACTCATGATTAATTTATTTAAATGAATACTTGACTGAAATACTGAGAATGAAATGAAAACAAAGGGGGATATACTTCAACAGACAGGTTTAGGAAAGAACTTTCTGAACAGGACTCCAATAACATAGGAACTTGTTCCAAGATTCAACAAATATCACTAAATGGAATTTGAAAGTATCTCTACACAGCAAAGCAAGCTATCAATTGAGAAAACAGCCCACAGTATGGGGGCAAATCCTTACCAGACATTATCAGACATAGGGTTAATATTCATAAGTAACAAAGACCTGAAAATATATATACTTTATTGTTTGCCAATAATATATTTTATATCAAATAGACCATTATAAAGCTGCTTTAAAAATATTTTTAGTAGAATCTAATGAACTTGTGAAAACATCATATCTGACTTGAGGAAGCCCCCAAATCAAGTAAATTATATGAACAGTCAGATGGTTCACACACCCCCAGAGAATATTTAGTCCTTCCTTGTACTTTCCCCAATTTCTATCCAGTGGCCCCGTGGGATCTTCTCTATAACCCATTAGCAGAGGAAGTGAATATCAAGCTATCTTTATGGATGGATTAGTACAATAAGCCACACCAGCTGGAAGTAAATTGCTGCTGCATTATAAGGACATCTAGAAGTCTTCAAAAACAATAATTAAGGAAAATTTCTTAATTGGGAAGAATTTCTAATGGTCTCAGGAATGGATTCACTGTGAGTCACTTAGCAGTGGCTAAAAATAAATAGGGAGATACTGACATGATGTTAGGATATAGATATGTGTGTGTTATATATAAGTTCACAAAAGGTATCTGGGGTGGGTATTGTGTTCCCAACAATATTGTGTACCCTAATAAATTTATCTGGGGGCAGAGAACAGACAGCCTCTAGAACAGAGCCAGAAATAGTGGCTAGAAAATGGGAAGAGTAAGCGATAACAGAAGTTGGGCGGTGGTGGTGCACGCCTTTAAACCCAACACTTGGGAGGCAGAGCTAGCCGGATCTCTGAGTTCAAGGCCACTTTAGAAACAGCTAAGCATGGTGACCCACGCCTTTAATCCCAGAAAAAAAACGTAACCTTTAATCCCAGGGAGTGGGGGCAGAAAAAGAAAGGTATATAAGGCATGAGGACCAGGAACTAGAGGAGTAAAGCATGTAGTTAGTTAAGCATTTGGTTAAGCATTTTGGCTGGATAAGCATTTAGGTTTTGGAGCAGCACAGTTCAGCTGAGAGCCATTGGGATGAGGACTTAGAAGCTTCCAGCCTGAGGAAACAGGATCACCTGAGGAACTAGCAAGGTGAGATAGCTGTGGCTTGTTCTGCTTCTCTGATCTTCCAGCATTCACCCCAATAACTGGCCTTAGGTTTGATTTCATTAATAAGACCTTTTTAGATTCGTACTACAGGTATTCCCTGAAAGCTCAGTGATTTTGTAGAGAAGGTGTCCTGCTGAATACAATATTCTGATTCCCTTTCTAGATATCCTACCACATTTCAGAAGATCAGGTATACGACTATGATTGAGTAGTGGACAGTGTATGTAGGACCCTCACAGACATAGAAAAAGAATGTATATTAAGAGGCAAACTACATTGATTTATTTCTATACATTTATTCTAAAATTAAAAGAGGACAACATAAAACTAGTTGGTTATTTTACATTGCATGTAAGACTTTAATGCTTTCGCATTGAAGTCTATGGAAGGAACTCTGATTCTCAGAGTTCCCAAGATGCTCATTGGATCTTGCTTCTGATTTTCCACTTCCTGTGCTTCACTCTGGAGAATAGTTGCTCACAACTGTAGAAGATGTGTTGGAGCACATTAGATTTCCTAGTGACTGTACCCAGCATGCCCACATAACAGGTTGATTGGACCATGGGCCTGGGTACCAGGTGACTGTAACTAGCAAGGGGAGGTCTTATGCTCCACCCCTTAGCATTGTTATAAATAGACCTTTGGAATAAAGTTCTGGGCTGGTGGACAAGGATCCTGGCCCACCTGAGTCTATCCTGTCTTTTCTCTCTGTTTCTCTTCTCTCTATTTCTAACTAAATCTCTTATTCCTCATTCTTCAAGAGTTCCTACGGTAAATAAGTGTGCGGGCTGGTCTCCCATGGAGATGACAAAAGCTATGACATAATTAAACTATGACTGTGAAGCAAGATTTATTTGCTCCTGGATAGAAAGAGTCAGATAAACTCCATGAAGACATCCTCAAACTTTTTTTTTAAGTTACATGTCAGATTATAGCTCTATGCACTCCATTTGAAGATTGGCAGGTACAATATTTACATGGACTACTAAAGTCCTAAATACCCCAAATGATTATTTTTTATCTTGAAATCTTTCAAATTTTTGCATCAAATAAAAAAATCAAGGCTACGTGGTTTTTGTTCTCCACAGAAATGTGTTTAGCCAATGTGTCAATAATTGTGTTTGCTTTAAATTGAACTTGTGATTTTAGTTTCATTGGAAAGCTGTTATATTATTTTACTACATTGTATTGATGAATTGGTCTTTCCCTTGAAGACCCATGGTTAACTCATTTAGATGAACATGTAACTGAAATCCCACAAATGCTCCATGTAAACAAAGGAGATACACTTCAATAGACAGGTTTAGGAAAGAAACTTTTCATACAGAACTTCAATAGCACAGAAGTGACTATATGAAATCTGAAAGTTTCTACACAGCAAAGAAAGCTGTTAATAGAGAAAACAGCCCACAGCATGGTGGCAAAACTTTACCAGATAATGTCAGAAATGGGGGTAAAATTCCTAATTAACAACTGCCAAAAATTAAACATCATATAACAAGCCCTCTAAGCAACAAGTGTGCTGAGGTAATGAATAATTATCAAAAAAGAAAATAAAAACAATTGGCCAGTAAATAATTTTTTAAATATTCAACATCCCCTGTCATCATTATAATAAAATTTAAAACTGCTTTGGAATACCACCCATTCAGAATGTTTATCATCAAGAAATCAAGTAACAACAAATAATGGCAAGCATGTGGGGACAAAAGAAATCCTTACTCACTCTGATAGGCATAAAAACTAGTATAGCCATCATGAAAATCAGTATGCTTGTTTCTCAATAAATTAAAACTAGAATTACCAGCCAGACTGTGGTGGCGCATGCCTTTAATCCCAGCACTCTGGAGGTAGAGGCAGGTGGATCTCTGAGTTTGAGGCAAGCCTGGGCTACAGAGTGAGTTCCAGGAAAGGCACAAAGCTACACAGAGAAACACTGTCTTGAAAACAAACAAACAAAACAAAACAACAACAAACATACAAACAAAATTTGAATTACCATCACATTCAACTACAGTACTTCTGGAAATTTCTCAAAGGACCCCTAGTCTTATCATAGAGATACTTGGACATCCATATTTACTGTTCATGAGAGCAAGAAAATGGAACTGGTAAAGATGCTTACAAACAAATGAAAACATAATACATATACACAATGGAATTTTATTCAGTTGTAAAGAAAAAAATAAATTATGAACCTTTTTGGAAAAATTGATAAATCTGGAAAGTATCATATTAAATAAGGTTACCCAAACCCAAGAAGACAAAAACACACTCTTTCTCATATGTAGATCTTAGCCTAGAATTTACAAATTATTTATAAAATAGGTCTATATGTGAGAAAAACCTAAAAAACTAGAAAAGAGACAAGAGAGGAAAAAAACAGGAAATGGGGAAGGGTAGTGGGGAAAAGGAGGCTGAGTACATGAAAGAAGCAAAGATAGGACCTAACGGCGGTGAATTGGGGGAGGCAGGCAGTGGAAATGTGGGGGAAGGAGGACCTATCAAAACCCTTCAAAATGTCAGTAATAATCAATATTAGTGTGACTATTAAAACATTTTATAGGGTTGGGGATTTAGCTCAGTGGTAGAGTGCTTGCCTAGCAAGCACAAGGCCCTGGGTTCGAGGCTCAGCTCAAAAAACAAAACAAAACAAAAAACAAAACATTTTATAGAATAAATAAATCATTGAATCCACTAAAAATGCTTAATCTATATGCCAGTTTTCATCATGAAATACTGGCACAAATTTGGTTTCTGAACCATAAAAGACTTCATAAAATGTCACAAATTATAACATTTTTCAGCGTTTGGTGTTGATTTAGAAATCTTTTAAAAGGTAAATGATACCATAGTCAGCATTAAAGCTTTGAAAGTGTTCCTGGAATTCTTGAGAATTTAATCCCTTGGCTCTTGTGAAATTTATGGTCTTGGTGATAATTACCATTATGGTACCCATGTTAATGTTTTTCTGTGCATAAATTGTTTAGATATGCTATGAAATGATACTTCATTAAATATGTGCCTTACCTACCATGAAAGCAATATCACTTCAACATATTTCCAGTGCATTGTTTAAATCTCTTGATTTAGTTGTATCTTTCAATGGCACATAAGAATCCCTTTTTACAGTGGCATTGTATTGGCCATCAGCACATAGAGCAAATATGGCAAAATGAGCCATGTTTGTAAGATCAGTATTGTCATCAATTAACAAAGCATACAATTTAAAATAAGCATCTCTTCTCCCCAAATTGCTTTTGACAGAATTTGCTGCAGTTTTTCATTTTGGCTAGCTGTGACCTGATGAGGCAAATCTATTGTAGAAATATCTTTTTTCTATTCATGGCATATTGTATCTGCCATCCTAACCTCACCATCCAAAAAGGATTTTAACTTTTTACTGTGAAGCATGCAGCTACATAATTCGCTTTTACAAAAGAAGTTGTCTGAGTTTTAACTTCAAAGGAAAAATTCTGTTGTAGAGAAGAATGACTTCCTTTTGTTTGTTTTGTTTTCCAGTTTAGCTGTTTTGTCTTTATGCCACAGCCCTTAATGCACAGTGAATTTTGTAATGTTTTTTAGTACAATGCCCTCAAATTATACAAATAAAGAGAGTATAATTTATATTATATGTGTGTGTTTATTTTGTGTAACATTGTGACAAGAATTGTCATCTACAAAGCTCATTCTTGGGGATTCTGCAGTCAAGTCTCAGAGAGAGAGAGAGAGAGAGAGAGGGAAACCTCACAATGTTTTAAGTAAATTATGATATTGCCTTAGTCAGCATGCATAGTTATCTTGGGACATATGTTGCTTGCACACTGTGTTTTGATGTTGAGCATTCCTGATCTAGACTAGAAAAACAACTCCTGAGTTCTGAGGCATCGCAGATGTGGGTTGTGTAGACTATGCTTCGTTTTTCTCTTGAAATCTGAGGCATCCTCTTCTCCTGATACCCATCCTAGACTGAAACCATTCGTTTCATTAACCTCTAGCTGCAGAGATTCAGTGAGAGCTGCTATCACCTAAGAGCTAGAAGGCAGGAGAAGAGCTGCAAAATCATTTACTCCTCTTCTTCTTTCAAATAAGGTCATGGATTGACAGGAAAGTTGAAGGACAGGCAGAACACATGTATGTAAAGCATTCAGAAGATTGCTATGTAGCACAATGACACTTTTTTTATTTTCATTTTCTAGAAAAGAAAGTTGCTTTCATGTAAATGTCTTACAGTTTTCAATATCCTAAGGAAAAACATATGATTTACCTAAAAGGAGCTAACTAACTGCAGTTTAGTGAAAGGGCAATTTACAATATGTGGTCAGAGATTAAAAAAATAATAATAAAGTTGTGAGAGACCAAGAAGCATTCATGTACTGGTAATAGTAGAAAGCCATGATTAAATCCTGGGGCCAATAGGGAAGATACTATAAAATCCCCACCACTAATTCCATAAAAACTGACTCCAGTTAAGGGTGACAAGCCAGCCCTTTTATTGGCACATGGATTATTAGAAAGAAAGAATAGATAATGCCTCTCTCTAACATCTATCTGTCTGTCTGTCTGTCTGTCTATCTATCATCTATGTATTTCTAGATCTATCAACCTGTCTCTCTATCTACCTACTCTTTCCCTTCCTATTTCCTGCTGCTCTTCTAACTAATATAAAAACTAGCACTTAAGAAACTAAGGAACCAAATACTACTGCCATCTACCAAAGTAAGGGTTCCAGGACAGACAGCAAGTCTAGACAGCAGAAAAGAGATCTTTAAATGCTTGATCTGGGGCCATACAAGGTGATTTTTCTGAGGAAATGGCTAATTCAGTAAAGGTTTTTGGCACTCCGGCATGAAGTCTTGTGTTCAGATTCCCAACCCACATGTTAAAAAAAAAAATCAGGCATGACACTGTGCATCTGTAACCTCAGCACCAGCAAATGAGGAAACAGGAGGATCCATAGCTACTGTTAACCAGTCTACACAATCAACAAGTTTCAGATTTGGTAACAAATATTTTCTTAAAAGTAAGATAGAAGTTTGTGGAGGAGACATGATGCAGCATTTGAGAGGGCATACTGATCTTGCATCGGACCCCAGTTAAATTCCATGTATGCATTTCACAATGGCCTGTAATTCCAGCTCCCGGGCATTGGGCACCCACTTATGGCCTCTGTGAACCCCCACAATCATGTGCACATACCCTGAGAAAGATCACACACAAACAGATAATTTAAAATAAAATCTAAGTGGAGAGTAACTGAGGAAGATTCCCAGTGTCAACCTCTGTTCTCCACATACATGTGCACACATACACATGGATGCACACTTGCATGAATAAATGAACACAGTAAGAAATAACTTTTCATAGGCTTGTTTGATGAGCATTAAAAGCAAAATACTAGATAGAATGACATAAATAAAATTAATAATTTAGAAAAGAACTCTTTGAAAAAATTAAAAACAAAGCAAGATCAACAACAAGGATTCTGTGATTCACAGAAAGGTTTCAAGCAGCTAGCTAGAAGAGCACTTCTTTGGTTCCTGTTGCCTCTTGATCCTGCAGGACATGTTATATTTGAGCTTCCATACAAAATAAATGAATACTAGTGTATATTCCTTTATATCTATACAATGACATCTTTGAAAAAGGTAATTGCTATTAATAGCTTCATTTCTAGTAAAAAAAAAAACTTATTATATAGAATTTTTATGAAAGCAGGAAAATCCTTCAAATATTGTCTCACCATTAATTATCATACAATATAAGCAGCTGGGAAATGTAATTTTGCTAAAATGCTTCTTTGAATTATTTAAAAATTTCTTCTAATTAATTAGTTTAGAGCATATGAGTTAAGTAAAGCAATAAAAGCAAACAAGATGTCAAACAACTGAGAATTATAGTTGCTGATAGTGTTCTTTAACTTTTGATACTATGCTTTACACAGCTACCCTACATAATAGAACTTAATAAAGTAAATTAGTATTTTTAATGGATTTTCTATAAAAGTATGTATAATGGTCTAAATGCATAACTATATAATTTGGGGGAGTGAGAAGGTATTTATTGCTATCAGACACTGAAGTGAGAAGCAGGTCCAGTTAATGCAACAAGGATTCAAGTTCTGTCTTATTTCCCTCATTATCATTGTAGACTATTTATAACTCTTATATCTATCATCTGAGCCCCTCTTGGTAAGCTCATCAGAAGGGAAATTCTAAAGAGAAATATGGCATACATTTCACAATAAAAGACAAATATATGGTATTCTTAAACTCATGTACACTAAGTTGTTAACTTAACATTCTAGATAGAGTCCTGTATCTTTTCTGACAATATCTTTCTTTTTCATTGAAATCAATATTCATCCTGATACTTCTGATTTTATGAAAGAACAATGACATCTCAAAATTCTAATCCAATTCTTATTACTAACAAATTTCTTCATATAATTTTACTTCTTCTTATGGCTGAAGGAAACGTCTTTGTGCATTCTACTGTGATGAACATCAAAACTGATTCTATTTCATGTCTATTATGATTATTGCCATGAGGTCATGGATATGCAGATACTTCTGTGTTCTCTATCCTAATATCATATAGAATGATATAAATAAATTACATAGGTATTTTTAATTTTACATCATATTATTTAAATTACAGAATGTCAAAGAAAAGACTAAACATCACTTAAAGATTAATTTTTTAATCTGAGAAGCACTAAATATGTTTTTAGTTGTATTTAGGATAGTTATATCAATTTAGTCAAAACTAAAAGTGTTATATTTCCCTTGTTTAGATGATAAATACTGCTTGAAAATTATGTATGACAAAACATGAATTTATAATGGCTAATCAACTTGATTGAGTTATGGGCTGCTCAGATATCTTTTTAAATATTATTTCTTTTTTTTTTTTTTTTTTTTTGGTTTTTTGAGACAGGGTTTCTCTATGTAGCTTTGTACCTTTCCTGGATCTCACTCTATAGTCCGGGCTGGCCTCTAACTCACAGAGATCTGCCTGCCTCTGCCTCCCAAGTGCTGGGATTGAAGGCATGTGCCACCACTGCCCAGATAAATATTATTTCTAGAGTTGTCAATGAGTGTATTTCAGGAAGGAGTAAGCATGTAAATTAACAGGGCACAGTAACACAGTTTTCTTTCCCAGTTTGAGTGCACATCTTCCAGCCCACAACTAAAGGAGAGGTACAAAATTGTGAGGAATAGTTCATTGATTTCCCTAACTGCTTTAGCTAAAACATGTACCATATAGACCCCTGGTGCCTGGATTTCAGACCCTGGGTAGATAGTGTCTATCTTGAGAAAGATGTAAGTAACTACTGGACCCATTAATATTATTATTAAAGATAGTATTAATATTAAAAACGAGTTCATTAACAAAACCAAAATATGCAAAGATCTATTTAAATCTCACAACTCACCAACAAGAGGAAAACTGAACTATTCCCTGATTACACAATTTCAATAATAAGTTCCATCAAACATAAGATGTGACAAATTTTCTGGATGACAGCCAGTCATTTATTATTGAAAAACTAACAACTGGAATGAGTTGGAAAAGAAAAAGTGTGGAAAGAAGAAGATTGAGTCAATGAATAAATTTAAAACTAGAAAAAAAGAACAGTGAATAAAGCCAAGATCTCATCTTGTGAGAAGTAACTAAACAACATCCAAGCAATACACTCTAGTAAAATTAAAATTATTAAAATTAGAAATAAGTAAAATATATAGCATCTCAAACAGGTAAGATTTATTTTTTAAATTACAATAGCCATATAATTCTCTCTGCTGCACTCCATAAACTCAGTGAAATGAGTATTTTTCCCTAGAAAAATTGACATTACCCAAGAAGACTTCAGATGAAATAGAAAATTTGAATAAAGCAGTAAATGTGTTAGAAATGGAATTACTCAGATACGGGCAATTTTTGGAAATGAGGTGTTTGAGCAAGAAATTCTAGCAAAGAATACTTTTGGATTGTTTAAACATTTACAAAGCATGGGAGAAATGGAAACTGTCATGCTTTGTCTTACTCGATTAGCTTGCTGTTTCTCTATATGCCCTCCCACACTCAGCCCTAAACTGTTAGAATTTGTAATTCACTGCCTCAAGCATTTGTTGAAACCAATCTCCTTTCTCTTTTACAAAATGTCATTGGAGAGATTAAATGAAGTGTTTTTTATAGAGAAGGTCAGCTCTCACTCAGGGGCAGAATTTCCTTCATACTGGTGACACAGGAGAGAGTACAATCCATTAAAACATCAGGAACCTGGGCTTCTTGCTCTGGGATGGTCTAAGAAACAGCAAAACCTTTGAGAAAAATGGCAGCATGGACAGCTGGGACTGAGCAGTGGTACTTGGTCTCATGTGAGAATCAAAGACTACTAAATAGAAGAGGTTGCAACCCATGGCATAGTACTTTGTAAAACTATTGAAACTTTAGACTATCCTTAGGCATAGGAAAGAGACTCCAGAATAATTGGCATTGAGTTTTCTGCCAACCCAGAAGCTTGCATAATTAAAGATGGAATTAAATTGATTTAAAGATAATAAAATGGTGATATTTCTTTCACAATTGAGCTAGTGCATCAAGATTCATACTCACTAGATATAGATTTAAAATAAAATAAATTTCTGGTAAATTAAATCCAGGAGAATAAATAAATCAAGCATGACTAAAGCCATAAATGTAAAGATGGTTAAATATTTAGAAATCTTCTCACAACAGTGGTCAGATTAATGGCCAAACTAAAAAAAGAAGAAATATGATATGAACTCCTGAAAATGTATTTTAAAAATCCAATATATGTGATTTTTAGAAATTTACTTATTTAGAATTCCCCAGTAAAATTAAAAATAAGTGTATGCTCTACTACTATGTATTTTCATATTCTATCATTTTTTAAAAATTTCTCAGAATCGTCCTATCAATAGTATACCTGAAAATATATACCAGAATGATAAATAAATGGACCCTGAATCATTTAGATTGTTAGTTATTGAAATTCAAGTGTATTATATATGTTTTATTGTCTTGTAAAATTAAACAGGAAAAAAAAGAACCAACCCCAGTAAATGATAGAACAAAAATACAACAGGTTTAAGTTACTCTGAGCCTAACGTTTTCTTTACCTAAAATAGAATTGTTCATCTCTCTTAAAGCAATACATCCACAGGAGATGTTTAAGAAGTATTAGGGAAATGTAAAATGAAGAAATATACTCACTAATACAAAATGGAGTACACAGCTGAAGTTGTCCTCTGATCTGACTGGGAGCGAATCCACATCACCAGCAGGAGCAAGGAGAAGGGGCATGTGACTCTTCTCCCTCTTCTTTTAAGAAGTCACATACAAGGGCAGGAAGCACTGCCTCCCTCAGGCCCTATAGTGTAAGGTCATGGGGGTAGCAAACACCACTACATTTCCCCTTTTTGTCTAAAGAAGAAGGTTCTAACCTTAATGTAAACAGGATACAATAAGAATGATTATCAAGTATTGTCCAGGGTAATAACATAAACAAAAATGGAACTGCAACCAACAAGAATAACATCAAACAAATAAGACATGTTAAATGTCCAGAAATGTCCAGATCATAAGTAAATGGCAAATTACCCAGATTACTCCAATAGCTGTCCTGTCTCGAAGATTCTAACACCAGTACTAACATGTTCTAGCTAAGATACAAGAAGATTGTAACTGTAACTGTCTAGTCTTCAACTCCATCAAAGACCTGAAAAGGAAAATAATAATACCTGAGAAAATGGAATACAAGCAAGCAATTTCCGAATTTCGTGCGAGAATACACAGAGACAGCTGGCAGCCTGGATGTTACCTAAGGTTTCTCAGCATCATTGGGGCATCCAATTTGCCTACAGGCCTAGAATATCTGACTGACCATTTTCAGAAGCAGGAATTTTGAAAGACCATCTTAACTTGTCTTGGCAGAGTTCAATAGTCAATTTTCCTTGTGTACTGCTCATCTGGAAATGACAGCATTCATACTGTCATGAGTTGAGGCAAGGGAAGTTTTTTGCCCAGCAGGCTGTTTTGTGCCAGGAAGAAGACAAACTTCCAAACAGAAATGTCTAGAAACCCAGCATTCACTCTGGATCATATCGGTGCTTCCAGGAGCAATTGTATCTCATGTCAATAGAATTCTAAGTTATCAAAACATTTAAATGCCATATTCTCTAGGTCTATGAAGTATTTGAAGATTATCTATCCATCTGAAATATGTTTCTGTAAATCTGGAGAACCTAGCCAACATAATTATAGAAATGAAAAGTATTGGTGACTATAGTTCTGTACGTCTTATCTACTTAAATAACCTAAGGGCTATGGCTTCACATTAACAAGATAAACAGTCTGTAAACAGATGTATTGTATAAGGACAATAACCTCAAAATTGTGACAATACACAAAATATCTTAAACAGAGGTATGTGGTGGGTATTGTGTTCCCTGAAATATTGTGTGTTCCCCGAAATAAACATATCTGGGGTCAGAGAACAGACAGCCACTAGAACAAAGCCAAAAATGGTGGCTAGAAAATAGGAAGAATAAGCCCTAACAGAAGTTGGGCGGTGGTGGTACACACCTTAATCCCAGCACTTGGGAGGCAGAGCCAGGTGGATCTCTGAGTTCAAGGCCACTTTAGAAACAGCTAAGCATGGTGACCCATGCCTTTAATCCCAGAAAACGTAACCTTTAATCCCAGGGAGTGGGGGCAGAAAGAGAAAGGTATATAAGGCATGAGGACCAGGAACTAGAGGAGAAAAGCATGTAGTTAAGCATTTGGTTGGTTAAGCGTTCAGGCTTTGGAGCAACACAGTTCAGCTGAGATTCATGTGGAGGAGGACTCAGAAGCTTCCAGCCTGAGGAAACAGGATCACCTGAGGAACTAGCAAGGTGAGATAGCTGTGGCTTGTTCTGCTTCTCTGATCTCCCAGCATTCACCCCAATAACTGGCCTCAGTTTTGATTTTATTAATAAGAACCATTAAGATTCCTGCTACAGAGGTAGGAATGCATAGTACAATATGCAATATGACAACAATATCCTTAATATGTTTCAATACACAAATATTTCAAACAGGATTGGAAATATATGTACAATACACAAATATAGTTTTTTATTTGTATCAATATACAAATTATCTTAAATAGGAATACAAGAATAGTACATATCTGTATCAAATATATAAGAATCCATATCAGTGCAAATTATCCAAGGCTAAAACAGTTTACTAGTAGATACAATAATCTAGCTTAATTATTATACCTATCCATCCCCCTTTTTCTTCTGCAAAGGAGAATACTGAATCTAAACTTTATTGTTCCACTCCCAAACCTATAAACATCTATTCATAACCCTAAGAAAAATGAAACCTTTGGGAGAGAGGCATCATTTTCTTAGAAGTGTTCCTGCTATTTAGCGGCCAAAAGTATCTCTGTGGGGTCCTATAAGAAAGCTTAGATAGTTAGGTCTCAATAGGACTAGCTGTAGGTTCTGCAGCCAGCCTCAGAGTAGTGGATAAGATTGTCTGAGATTCTGTCTAGAAGTGTACTATGATGGACCATATCATCTTAGAACCATCCTGAAGAGTTTTCAGTCCACAGATAATCATTCAGTAATATTCTTAGGTACAATAGCATCTTTCTGGACTGAGTAGTCATTGATGTGAGGCCCCATCTTCCTTCCGGAGATTTCAGAGATTGCTATTGGAAAGACTTATTTTCACTGTGGAAAACTAGAACATTATCAATATCAAAATGGCAAGTTTGGATTTAGGGTAATTAGAGAAAGGATTTCCAGAAATCAAGGATAAGCATGGAAAGAAATAGAATCTTGACAACTATGGTTCCTAGATTATTGGTTTTCTTCTGTCTCACACCAGTTGGCTCTTCTGATATGAGACAGAATCTCCTACTT
Organism: Onychomys torridus; assembly: GCF_903995425.1. Taxonomy (NCBI): domain Eukaryota; kingdom Metazoa; phylum Chordata; class Mammalia; order Rodentia; family Cricetidae; genus Onychomys; species Onychomys torridus. The sequence goes on along the minus strand of NC_050452.1, from coordinate 61,356,786 downwards.
TTTCTTTTAGTAATATGCTTGGGTTTAGAGAAGAAGAGAGCCACATTCCAACTCCAAAGCCAGCTTGCTTTATCATTGAGTTGGAAGCACAACTATTCTACAGTTAAAGATACTTGAGGTTAGGCAGTGAGATAATACCCTGTAGAGTATATTGGTGCCAATATGTCCTTCCTTTATGTGGTAGATGTCTAGGTGTCCAAAGCCTTATGATTTCTTGAAGATGGGTATTTCTATTGTCTTGCAAAGACAAAAAACAGAACCCTGCCTCAACCCTTGTTTCTTGAGTTTTTCTTACAACTTGTAGAGTTGTCACATTGGTGGATAAGCTATTATTTCTCACTAAGAGGATTATCCTGTTTGAAGCAAATTTTTATTAAATTTTTGGTATCCATAGCTTTTCCTGTCCTGCAGAAACAAAAGCAAAACCTCTTTCCCAGTATAGGACATATCCTGGTTTTCATTCCAAGCTCAACACATCTTCAAAGTAAACTGGTTGATTTACCTCAGGAGGTTTTTCTGTTATCCAATGTCTCTCAGCAGCTGTTGTTCCTTTCTCATCAACACTGAGAAAATTCTATTTTAATAAAGCATTATGTAATCTATTTCTAGGAGTCATTGTTACCTGTTTCTGTTTATTTATCATATCCTTTTAAGTTCTATTGGATCATTCTATGACTGTTTGGCCTGTGGGATTGTGTGGTATACCTATAACATGCTTTATATTGTAATAAGCAAAAGAATGTCTCATTTTATTTGAGACCTTTTGAAGAGGTCAATCCAGATGCCATGATTTTGGTGTAATTTTAGTCACATCTGCACCTGTGTCCACTATTTCTTCAAGGATAATGTTATAAGCTTTTGTATTTGTTCATTTATGTAAGTGTGCCAAAATATTCTTTCATGTTGTTGTTTAGATTTCTTTTGTCAGAGCTGAGGACCAAACCTAGGGCCTTGCTAGACAAGTGTGCTACCACTGAGCTAAATCCCCAACCCTAGTTTTTGGAAATTTTTATCAGTCTATCAAAGTTGTTCTATAATCCAGTGCAGTATCATTCTTTCCATTAGGCACTGGGTCATTTAATTGTCCTAGGGAGGAATTTCCTCTACAGTGATTGGAAATGTTTGTACTGTGTTCAATTCGGGGGCCTACAAGAGCCCCCCTGAGGCATTTCCCACTGTTAAAGGGTTGCTTCATAAGTCTCTTGTTGATCTGCATTGGTCCAACGTCAGTCTTTGTCACATATTCTGCATAATCCAGAAGACTGGGGTCTCCTGTTTGGGTTATTTCTAGAGGGAGTATTACTTCTAGAAGCACCCCATGTACAGTTTTTACTTATATGTCCGGGTGCACCACATTTAAAACATTTGGTATCTTAGGGCCTTCCTCCATGTCTGGGAATTGCCTTTCCTATCCAAGCCTCATTACTATAGTTAAGAGACTCAATACCATTAATATACTGAATCCATTCTTCCAAAGGAGCTGATCTGACCTTTAATTGTGTAAGTATTCTTGTGCATTCTGTATTAGCATTGTTGAATGCAAAGGACTCAGTCATTACTTGTTTTAATTCTTTATCTGAAATAGCTTTCATCATAGCTGTGGTCAGCCTTTGTTAAAAAAAAAAAAAAAATCAGTGAAAGGTTCTTATGGTCCCTGAAATATCTTTGTGTATACCTCAGTTGGTCCTGGTTCTGAATTTTTTCCCAAGCATTTAAGAGCATCTGTATGGCATAGGAATACTGTATGTTCATCATAAGTGACTTGTATATTCCTATCAGCAAAACATCCCTCACCAAGAATTTGATCCTGGGAGATCTCAAAACCTCTGAGTTTACTTTGTTACTCTAAATTTCTTGCCTCTTCTCTCAACCAGCTTTTCCATTGTAACTGCTGGCTATATTCTAGATCAGCTAAAATTAACTGATGCCAGTCATCTGGAATGATTCTATGTGAGGTAGAACATGAATTTAACATCTGTCTTACATATGTTAAGTGTATTTCATACGTAATTATCACTTCCTTCATATTTTTTAAATCCCTCATCAAAATCGGTTGTAATATAAATTCCACATATGGCTCAGGGTGTCTATCACTGGCTGGCCTCACATGGATGATGACAGGGTAAGCCATTATATGAGAGTCATCTGGAGATGTTACAATCTGTATGGTCTTGCACTTCTGCTTATTAAGTCCCTTGTCATGTTTACTGAGAGTTTCTTTCTTCCAGAGTTTGCAAACAAGCACCTAGGGTCTGTTCTAGGGAGTAAACCTCCCCTCTTGCAAGGGATTCCAGATTTCTCATGGAATCATGCAACTTTTTATGTTCTTCTGAAACACATGATTCCACGGACCTTATTTTATCAGTTAATCTTTCTTCCTTATAAAGTGTCTGAGTATATATATAAAGCGACAATGTCTCCAGGGAGAGTTATTGTTCTATCCTGTAAGTATTCATATTTATTATCAATAAAATCAATTTTGGCTATGTATTTATTATTAATGGACTGAAGTTCTTGTATTAGGTTAGCGGATTCCAAACTAAGAAGCCTGTTTTTGTAAATCTTTATTAGTATCTTGTAAATCCTTGTTAGCAGAGCCCAGAGAAAGAATCTTTTTATGTAAGCCTTCATTGCTATCTTTTAAAGCCTGTATCAGTCCCAAAAATGACTCATCTTTGTTGTTATTATTAAACCAGTATTTGAATGCTGTGTGAATTATTACAGTAAATGCCAAAATGGTACGGGCCAGATATTCCTTAGGAATGTCGTATATTTCCAGGAAAATGTCATTCATTATATGGGAAAAAAAAGTTTCTAAATTCTTGTGAAGTAATGTTTTCAGCCTTATTTTAAGAATTTACTCTAAATTTGTTAGCAAGTTTCAATGTGTTAAATTATCAAGCACTCTTACCTGAAACAAAACACTGACTTGCTTGTCTTATCATCATTTCAATGGTTTTTGGGTCTAGTAGTGCTTTTCAGCCAGCAGGTGTTGCTGGTGTAGCTCTAAAGTAGGTCCTGCTGCAAGAAGCAATGTAGACAGATCTTCCTGTGGCTCCCTGGAGCTTCAGGGCCCAGCTTTGCATTGGTGGCCTGCCTGGCTCTCCAGTGCCCATCCCTCAGCCAAGAAGCTGGGGGTCTGTTACCAAATCTGACCCACTACAAGCATGGAACCAGTAAGGCACCTATTGCAGACATCTTTCTCTCTGATGCAGTGCTTTATCCACCACAAAATGTGCATGCCTCTGGAAAGCGCTTGAAGCAAGACTGAGGACGTGAAAACAGACTGATTTCTAAAGGCTTTATTCATTGGCTACTGGTGATTTTCCTACACATATAAGTCAGAGCTCATGCAAAGAAGCAGAATCCATGTGTTTGTCGATACACACTAAAGAGATTTATCACACTGTATATACTATCTCAATTTGGGGTACTGGCTGAGAATTCTCAATATGTATTGCTACATCTCTTGCTAGAAGCCAGTGCAGGCAGTCAAAAGTGAAAATCTTCAGGATACTGGAAGATCCTTGAGTCCAACATGGAATTTCACAGGGGCAATCTGCAGTCCTTGTTGACTCTTGTGAATGACAATGGGGAAAGCTTACTATATGAAAGCTCAGGCCTTTCTTCAAGACTCTGCACATGGTAAATCAGATAAATTAAAGATCTGATTATTAAAGTGAGCAACTGCAGAGCCAGGTTTACTTGATGCCAAGGAGATGAAGCAGCAAAGCAGCATTGGCAGACTTTGCCACAAAGCAACTCTGTCTTCTCACACCTGACTCTGCGGACAATGACAATTATCCTTGTATTCCACCTTGATGAAACATGTGACATGTCCAAAAAAAGAAAGAAAGAAGGAAAGAAAGAAAGAGACAAAGAAAGAAGGAGAAGAAAAAAAGAAAGAAAAGAAAAATCTTTGGGGAAATATAACTCACCATGGTCACACTGATACAGCTCAACATCAGCACATGTGTACTACATCCTTACATTCAGATAAAATATATACATGTATTTTTAATAGTAAAGAGCCATATCACAAATGAAAAGCAAGAGTAATAATAAATGACTTATATATACATATTTTTAATTTACCACAAAGCATATTCAAATATATTCTAAAAAATACCTTCAAAATCATAGTAACTACTAGAATGGAGGATGTGTCTGGTGGGCTTGTCTAATGTTTCTCAAATAGCTTTGAAACCAGACAAGTACCCATATATTAGGAGTGGGAGTGAGGTCTTCTTTAGCAAAGAGGGGAGGATTAAAGTAGAAGATTTTTCAAGATTCTTCCAACTTCATGATTGTATTATAAACCAGAAAGTCTTAATTGTGTTTATTCCCATGGCTTCATTAGCTCACATGTAATAAATGACTTTTCAATCTAAGAAAATGAATCTATAACTTATTGGCTGCAACAACTGTTTTCCATGAAATGCCATGGGGGGGGGGCGAGCTTTCAAGAAGAATAAATGCTTCCAAAATATAGCTTGGAACAGATATGCAGTACCTTTTCTGCTTATGAAAAGCACACATTATCTGACCTTAAAATATCATCTTGCCTTTGTAAAACTGCTCAAAGTTAAACATTAATAATGAGTAAGATCTGGGCCTATCAGCCTTCTCCCAATTCATCTAGACAGTTTATATATTGGTCCAGTATTTGAAAGAAAGAAGTAACTTCTATTTGATAGTTTTTCTCTACTTTCGGGAGGCATCCTCCTTTTAACCTTCTGAACCCTAGTTAATACTCAACCTACATTCAGAGTTTCCTGTTATATGAAAGAATGAAATATGGAGTTGGAAATATACCTCAATGGTTAAGAAATGCATCTTTTCATCAGAGTTTAGTTCTGAACACTCAAATCATGTGACTTACAACCACCTCTACTTCCAGAGTTATCTGACACCTTACTTGAACATATTTACACATACACACAATATAAAATAATAAAAAGAAACCCTTACAGAGTAAATAACACATTACAAATATTGAGCAATTTCTTACATTCTCCACAGTAAGACACTAGCAACAGAAAAATACAATGGTCACCTCCCAATATGGCTCCCTGATGTATATTATTACTAACCATATTAATGACACTAACCCTAAAGCCCTCAAGCTAAATTATAGACATCATAACAAATAGAAATTGTGATCATCCCTATGTTGCTCTACAGATTTTGCAGGTTTCTCAGTGTCACCTAACTACTATTAGTTAATAAACAGCAAAATGATTCAACCCAGACATTGTGAACCCAGAATCCATGTGATACAAAACTGGCTTTCCACACAAAAAGCAGGAGTCATGAAATTGTCTTGGGTTACAGAGTTGTATGTTGGATTTGAAGAACAAAGTATCATGCTCTCATAGTTGGATCATTTACTATCTACAGTTCTTCTCAGCTTGCTTCCCTTGGAAACCTCTTAGGATGTTCCTGCTTAGGGAATATAAGGACAACCTCAAACACCAATACAAACATATTTACTCATAATATCAGATAATTATATGACCACATAAGGTACAGTCTGATGTGTATTCAAAGGGATGTTTGCCCTAATTTCTGTAATATTCTCAGAATGGAAAAATATTAACATCTTATAAATACAGTAAAGAGGCTTAAGACTTCATTGATGTGTTTACATTTTGACCAGAGTATACTTTCAAATGTTAAATAGATATTGATGATGTTTACTAGTCTTCAATCTTTTTAAACAATTTAAGGCTTTTTGAGTTTTCTACCCCCATGATCCTGATACATACTCCTTTGCTCTGAATAAACTATCTTGAACATACTTGAAACAAAAAGCCTGTAAGACTTTTTCGACGTCAAATGGTTGTTATGAAATACTTGGATGGGCCAAATATAAAAGAGCCAGAAACATAAGGATTAAATTTCCCTTGACATCCACTTAAGTTATAAAATTAAGAAACAGTGATTGGCAAAACAGTTTTGGAAATTTTGTAACATTTGAAAGGCATTCAAGATGTTTTTCAGAACTTGAAACAGGCTAGGTTCTTCCATTCAAATTTTTAAAAAGCATAATAAATATGTACACATGGAGAAGGAAAATGTGTGTGCATATTTGAGTGAATTCACTTGTGTGCTGAATTTTACAATTTTACACAGCAAGTTTTCACTTCTATTTCCCTACCCTTTTTAGAACTTAGTTCTGTACACCTGGTCCCATTGCTTAAATCATACTTCAGTTAATTTGTGGGAGAAGTTTTAAAATATGGAAAAATAGTTGCTTCCCAAACAACTCCTATATTGTGACACCTAGATGCTAATCTCCAAGTGTTCACTCCCACAGCAAGTGAAATTCCTCTGTTATAAACATGATTTGTGTGTTAGAATTCCAGGAGGCTCTGTTCCATAGCTTATGGAATATCATAGATTGTACTTAAGGCTCTCCAAATATGCCTTTTATGGAACATCTTAATCAATTCTTCAGGCAACTTTTCTACAAAGTACTCTAGGACGTATTTTAAATGCCACTGTATTTTTCAGTCTTTCCAACATGATCAACATTTGTGTCCATTTCTGAAAGAGTTAAATTCTAAGAAATGAGTCTGTTCTTCACTTGAGTTAGTAATCATAAAGAGGGGCTTCCGTGGATTTACTCTACTAAACTTTAACACAGTAAAGTATGTTGTACTTTCATTCATACTTACATCCTTATATCTCTTCTTAAGTGTGACATCTCAAATTCATGGTGTGTGATCCCAGCTTCCACAAAATACCCAACAAACATTTACTAAACAATTGCTGAATAAAATAAAAAATAAATAATGGATTTATATAACATCTTTTTTGTGTTCATGAATAATAAAAAGATTTACATACTAGTAATGTCAAAATTGAATGTGCAGTCTTTTTCTCCAAAATCAGATTTGTGTATATGAATACTTACTGAGCTGTCTCCTCTTTTCACCTCCAATTAAATCTGTGCTAAACTAAACACATCACTTCTCTGTTATGTTTTCTGAAATCATTTCAACATTGCCAGTGGGACATGTGTGTGTGTGTGTGTGTGTGTGTGTGTGTGTGTGTGTGTGTGTGTGTGCTGGTTTTTAGCCACACCCTAGGGCTATCCAGTTGCCCTAATCTTGAAAATACTCTAAGGGTAGATTGTAGAGAGCCGCGTGTAGCCACACCCTAAAGATGGCTCTGGCTTCTACCCTCTGTCTTTTCGATGGCAAACACTCTTTATTGTAAACAGCTCCTTATTTGGCTATGGCTGGATTCGTGTGTTGCTGGCATATGCGTGAACCTGTGGACAGTGCCCACGTGGCTGCTTGGGGTTGGCAGCCCAGCCCTACTTAGGTACTGGGAGAGGCTTGCCCCAGGGAGAGAGACACAATGCAATTAATCAAAGGTCTAAATAAACTGTGATGAGAAGGATCCCGGTGTCTCGTCTTCCTTGCTGGCCGAGGCGGGTGCGACAAGTGGTGGCCCGTACGGGGAAAACAGAGAAACGAACGTACGGGGACAATCACCACGTCTCTCTCCGGATTCAGAACTCATTTACAGTCAGGAGGTATACCGGTAAGTCCTCAGAAAAAACTGGGGATCCCCGACAAAAGCGGGTAACGCTCACCTATAGAAGGGAGAACGGGATAACAGAGCTGCGATAAAAGCAGACGGGTAATTCTAGAGCCGTGATAAAAAACGGATAATTAGACAAAACAAACAGGGAAACCGGAGGGCTGGAACAATTCTACAAAGGCTCTAAGAAACCTCCAAAAAACTTTTCAAATTAAAAAAAAAAAAAAAAAATATATATATATATACTAACATGGGCGCCTCCTCCTCACACCCAATTTTTTTGGCTCTTAACGAACTGCTTCTCTCTAAGAAACTAAAAATAAAAAAACACACCTTAAAACGATTTTTACAACAATGTAATGTAATTGCTCCTTAGTTTACAATTTCAAAAAGCCTCACAATGCCTTCCTGGGAAAAATTGAAAAGAGACCTAGATTTGGATACTGGAACAAAACACAGGTACAGATCACAGTATCATAGCTAACAAAGATTGGCCTTGAGGTTGGCCTATACAGGCTTCCTCACAAACATTACAGGGACTGGGTTATGCCAATGTTCCAAATGTTAGTACAAATTCGTTAAATTAACAAGATTCCAAAGGTCACTCTGGCGTTATGCAACCCTATGTCCTTGAGCTTCCAATGTCCCTCTGGGGGAGGGATCTTATAAAATCCATGGGCTTTCAGTTAAGTAATAAATACTCCAAAAAATCTAAAAATATTATAAAAAACATGAGATGTCATCCTAATTTTGGCCTAAAAAAATTTTTACAAGACAAAAAAGAGCCAATACAAACAGTACCTAGAAAACCCAAACAAGGGTTGGGTTTTTCCTAGGGGCCGCTAAGGAGGACATTCCCATAACCTGGGTAACGGAGGAGCCAGTTTGGGTTCCTCAATGGCCACTCTCCTCTAAAAAATTACATACTACATATCAATTAATAAAAAAACAATTAAAAAAAGAACACATTAAACCCTCTCTTTCTCCCTAAAATACACCCATATTTGTCATCAAAAAAAAAATCAAAAAAATAAAAATTATTACATGATCTTAAAACTATAAATAAACAAATAAAAATTATAAGACCTGTACAACATGGTCTGCCATTGCTGTCAGCCTTGCCTAAAAATTGGCCTATTATTATGATAGATATTAAGGACTGCTTCTTTTCCATTCCACTAAATAACAAAAACAATAAGAGATTCGCTTTCACTTTACCGTCCACTAATCATAAAAAACCTGATAAAAGATATCAATAGGTTATATTGCCACAAGGCATGGCCAACAGTCCTACAATATGTCAATTATTTATAACAACTACTTTAAAACCTTTGAAAATACGTTTTCCAGGCTTAAAATGCCTCCATTATATAAATGATATACTGTTAACAGCTAAAAAAAAAAAAACATTCTTCAAAAAACATATAACTCACTTATAAAACTGCTAAAACAAAAGGGACTCTGTATTGCCCCTAAAAAGGTACAACAAAACAAAGTTGTCAATTATCTTGACTCTAAAATAACTAAACATCATATCATGCCACAAAAAAATAAAGTTAAAAAAAAATCATCTTTACACATTAAATGATTTTCAAAAATTATTAAAAGATATAAATTAAATAAAAAAAGCTTAAAAATGGCCAATTATGAGTTAACCATTATATGATATTTTAATTAAAGATACAGCCTTAGATTCACCAAGACAATTAACCAATACAGCCCAAAAAGCCTTAACAAAATTAAAAAATAAACTACAAAGAACTTTTCTTCAAAAAATACAAAATAATAATGATATTACCCTATATATTCTACCTACCCAGTTACAACCTATAAAAATTTTATGACAAAAAAGACCCTTGTTATAGATTTATACTAAAATCTCACCTACAAAATCAATTAAATATTATCCTACTACTATGGCCTTACTTACACAACAAGATATTCAACAATATTTACAATATTTTAAAACATCACCACAAACACTAGTTGTTCCTTATGATTCTACTCAAGTCAAGATATTATGTACTTCCATAAATGATCGGACAATTCTACGTTATACCTATCCAAAACACATAGATTGCCATTATCCTAAACATCCACTATTAACTTTCTTTAAAAAACATCCTATAGTTTTCCCTAAAATAACTACTTCAAAGCCCATTCCAAAAACAAATGTTATATTTACAAATGGGTCTAAGACAAACTATAATACTTATATGATAAATTCTAATAAACCTATAAAACATCAATTCTTACCAGATACACCTCAACAAATAAAACTTTCAATAGTTCTTAAAGTTTTCAAGGCTTGTCCATTTACATTTAATTTAATGTCAGATTCTAGTTATGTTATTAATGCTTTAAAAAGCCTTAAATATACAGGGCCCATCAAATCTTCTAGCCCGGTTAGCTCATTATTTAACCAATTACAAAAACTAATCTAACAACATAAAAATCCCTTTTTTATACAACACATCCATACACATACCAGTCTACCAGGTCCATTAACTAAAGACAATAATATAATAGATCAATATACTAAACAAAAATAAATATTTATAACTTCTGCCATACAACAAACACATACTTTCCACAAAAAATTTCATATTAATACAAAAACATTACAACAAAAATTTTCTATCTCACATACAAAAACACAAAAGATAATACTAAATTGTTCCCAACATGTCATTTTTCATCATCCTTCTAACTTAAGAGTTATCCCTCATGATTTACTCCCCCTAAAAATATAACAAATAGATGTTACACATATCTCTAAATTTAAACATGTCAAATATATACATATATCTGTTAATACCTGTTCTAAAATCATTCATGCCACCCCAATAAAAAAAAAAAAGCCTCTCATATTATTACTCATTACTTAAAAACTTAAACAACATAAGATAAGCCTCAACAATTAAAGACAAACAATGGTCCTACATATACTAAACAAAAGTTCACTTCCTTCTATCAACAAATAAATATACAACTTATACATGGCCTACCATATAATCCACAAGGTCAAAACATTATAAAACATACTCATCACTCCTTAAAAAAATTGCTTCAAAAGCAAAATGGGGGAATAGGCTATGGCCGTACCCCTAAGGACAGACTTTCTCTTACATTATTTACTCTGAATTTTTTGAATTTGGATGCTTCCAATTGTTATGCTACAGATTTATCTAAAAAGTTGTCTAGTTATCTTTTAGGTAATTGGACCGGAGAGTTTGATAACCTGATGGACCAGCTGAGAGTGGCTATTGTCACGGTGAATTCGACTCGAGTGGATACCGGACTGGTGGAGGGATTGTCTTCCTGGATTGCTACAGCCATGGATCACATGAAGGAGTGGGCGGGAATAGGAGCCCTAGTAGGTTTACTGGTGCTCACCTCCCTAGTATGCTTGTGGTGCATTTGTCGCATTAGGATCTCACAGCGTCGGCATGCAGCCATGATTGTCCAAGCCTTTATGGCCATTGATGCAGGACAGTCTCCCCAAGCCTGGTTGGCTACTTTAAAAGATATTTAGGCACAGGATGCAAGGCCTGCACACTGCACTTGAGGTTATGATACGCTGACCTTAAGAAGAACAAGTCTGATTACATGTGGGTTGGTACCCTAACTCCCACCTCTGTGAAAAGGGTATCGGACGGGTCTAGCATTCTCTGGGTGGACGACGCCTGGACAAACATTAGTACATGTTCCATTTTAGCAGAGATCAGACCTCTACTCTTGCCTGTTGCTTTGTAAAACAAAAAGGGGGAAACTGTAGAGAGCCGCGTGTAGCCGCACCCTAAAGATGGCTCTGGCTTCTACCCTCTGCCTTCCCGATGGCAAACACTCTTTATGGTAAACAGCTCCTTATTTGGCTATGGCTGGATTCGTGTGTTGCTGGCATATGCGTGAACCTGTGGACAGTGCCCACATGGCTGCTTGGGGTTGGCAGCCCAGCCCTACTTAGGTGCTGGGAGAGGCTTGCCCCAGGGAGAGAGACACAATGCAATTAATCAAAGGTCTAAATAAACTGTGATGAGAAGGATTCCGGTGTCGCGTCTTCCTTGCTAGTTGAGGCGGGCGCGACAGTAGATTGTTGGATTTATTTATTTTTCAATACATATATTTTTTATTATTATTATATTTGTGTTTTAATTTTACACATCACCCATGGGTTACCCTGTCCTCCCCCTTCCCGCACCCATCCCCACCTTTTCCCCATCCCCTTCCCTCCATTCCCATCTCCTCCAGGGCCAAGACTCCCCTGGGGATTCATTTAAACCTGGTGGATTCAGTACAGGCAGGTCCAGTCCCCTCCTTCTAGGCTGAGCAAAGTGTCCCTGTGTAAGCCCAAGGTTCCAAACAGCCAGCTCATGCACTAAGGACAGGTCCCAGTCCCACTGCCTGGATGCCTCCCAAACAGTTCAAGCTATTCAATTGTCTCACTTATCCAGAACTGCCTGCCTCAAGTGAATCAACTATCATTCTTTCTAAATAGTGCCAGAAGTAGTGTTAATTAGCACAATGAACATCAGGGAGGAGATTATCTTGATGAAATTAATGATGTGCAAGTTGTGTAGAGAGGCTAAAACACAATCTAGGAAGCTAGAGAGACTTGATAATCTGCACTTCTAGGAAGAGTGCTCCTGTAAAACATCCAGCAGCCTTTTCAAACTTTCCTAGGCACATTCCTAATCTGCATGACTAGCTAAATCCTGCCACTAGAATAGAATTCCATTTTCTTCAAGAGAATCCCTCATGTGAGCTACTCTATGAATCCCTAAAAGTATTATGGGCTCTTCCCAAATAGGTTGTATGCTTTAAAAAAAAAAAATCTGTTTGGTTTTTAGCTTGCTAGATAACAAATGCCTTTAGGTAAGACAGTATTTGCCTGAGAACACTTTCTCTTAACTTAGGAACAATATTAAGTAAAAAACACCAGCAATTCTACACATAACTATTAGATACTAAAAGTATTTGCCAAAATAAGCTAATTTGTTACCAACTGACAAGCGTCAAATTTTTCCTACCTCCATATTCCTTTGTGGATGAGGACTTTTCTGCTCGGTTTATTGCACCTTTCAATCTGGGTACCATTGCTAAGGCTCCCTTGGTTATTCTCCAATACTACTTGATTTTAAGCCTTATCATTTTTGCTACCATACATTTTTAGTTCATTGTGTTCCTTCTTAATGAACTCCCTTACTCAAGCATCTCATGTGGATTAAACTAGCTGTGTCTTAGCTGTTTTCAATGGTGATCAAATTGAAATACAATCTACAAACTGCAGATAGAAAAATATTTAAAAGAGCAGTTTAGTAATAGTGCTTTCTTCAGAGTTTATCCTTCTCTGCTGTTGACTGGTATCTGCTAAAGAATGTCCTTATGTCCAGAAAAGGAAATAAAGACCCAAACTTCTGAATTTGCTACTAACAAAGATATAGAGACTTGAAAAGGGGATATTTCTTCCCAGTCTTTACTTGGAATTGAAGTCAAATGACAAGTTGACAAAAGGCGAGTATAAAGAAGTCTATGATGACTACATCGTGAAGAGCCTTGTGCAGAGCAGCTGATGACTGTCGCATCTGAAATATGTTTATAAATATTTACTCTATGAAAAAAATATAAAATTGAGCAGAATTTCTGCCAAATTAAAATTCTGACTCATTACAATTCTCATTTTTTTAATTAAGAAAAATTTTATTCATTTTGCATACCAATCACAGATCCCTTTCTTCCTTCATCCCTTCCCTCCAGTCTCTCCCCCTCAAGCCAACCCTAATTCCTCCCTACAAGAAGGTAAGGGCGCTGGGCGGTGGTGGCGCACACCTTTAATCCCAGCACTCGGGAGGCAGAGCCAGGCGGCTCTTTGTGAGTTCGAGGGCAGCCTGGTCTACAAAGCAAGTTCCAGGAAAGGCACAAAACTACACAGAGAAACCCTGCTTCGAAAAACCAAAAAAAAAAAAAAAAAAAAAAAAAGAAGGTAAGGCCTCCCATGGGGAGTCAGCATAGACTGACACATTCAGTAGAGGTGGGTCAAAGCCCCTCTCCCTGCCTCAAGGCTGTGTAAGGTGTCCTCGGACCAGGGATGGATCTTGATCCTACTATGGGGGGAGGGGCGGGCTAAGTAGATCAAGCTACACAACTGTCTCAATTATGCAGAGGGCCTAGACCAGTCCAATCAGATCAGTAAATACCCTAACTGTCATCACAGAGCCTTTCTCCAGTAACTGATGAAAGCAGATGCAGAGATCCACAGACAAACACCAGGCCGAGCCCCAGGAGTCCAGTCAAAGAGAGAGAAGAGGGATTGTATGAGCAAGGGGGATCAAGATCATGATGGAGAAACCTACAGAGACAACAATTCTCATTATTAATTCAATTATTTCATTCCTTACTGAAAATACAGAATATAAAGAGCTGTTTGAATTGTTACTAGCAACTTTTCTATGGCTTCTACATTTTAAAAGTGTTTACTACTTGCCACAAATGCTTTTTAGTGTTCCTAGAAAATGATCTGAAGCTTTGCTTATGACCAAGAGTGAGAAAACATTATTCTTTCTCATTCCTCATGCTGGCTGTTAATAGTATATTTAATTGTCAGAAAGAGTACAAGTAAATGCAATCAATAGGCAAGTCAAAGTTTCAGAGAAGCCAAACTGTGAGAAATTTCTCTACCTTGTTATAACACAAGAGGGGACTGAGAAGACAAGAAAGAATAGGACTGTTCTGCTTGGTTTTTATTTGCTTGCTAGTTAACTTGACATAAAAGTAGCTCTAAAACCTCAGTTGAGAAAATGCCTTCATCAGACTGTCTTGTGGTGGTTTATTGGTTAATTATTGATGTGGGAGGAGCATCACCCTGGAGGTTGTGCTATTCTGGACTTGTGTTCCTGGGTGGTATAAGAATGAAGGCTGAAAAAAAAAAAAAAAAAAGGAACGCAGGCTGAGCAAGCTATATGAAGGAAGCCAGTGAGCAGCATTCCTCCATATCTTCTGCTTCAGGTCCTGCCTTCAAGTTCCTGCCTTCAAGTTCCTGCCTTGAGTTCCTGTCCTGACTTCCTTCAGTGGTGGAATGTGACCTGAGAAGTATTGAGTTGAAATAAACCCTTATTCAACAATTTGCTTTGGTCATGGTGTTTCATCACAGTAATAGAAACCCTGACCAAAAAAAAAAAAGAGGAATAATAGTAGAAAGACATGAAAGAAATATGATAAAATGGGATATTTTTATTAACTTGTTTTGTATTCTGGTGTCTTTACACTAACCTTTGACTTCTCTTTTAAATCTATTTCAGCAGTTCTAATGTATCTGATATTACTGGTGTACTAGACTAGAATATTGCTGCTGAATTTTGAGTTGCAACATTCCATAGGTCCCTACATCAAGAGTGTTATGAACCCTGTATGCAAGATAAGGAATAAATATCTAAACGAAGTTTTGCCACATGACCTGAAAATGCTCCCCCATAAGAACCATAGACCAATTCAACAAAATAAAATAAAAAAATCTAGTACCAGACATGAGAATCCTTTGGGGATGGTTGGTCATGATATTCTAAGTTGTTATTACTTTTGAACATCATTCTTGTATATTTTGGATGATCTTTTAAAGTGTATGTACATCTTTTTACTATTATATACATATATATGCATACATACAATTGGATACTACTGCTTTTGTGTATTTCATTGTCTCCAAGCATAGCTTTTATAATTGTCTTTCTGCATCATGAATCCCTCTTTTCTTACTTAATAAATTTTAATATTTTTCTAGCTTTTAACTTTATGAAACTATTTCATTTCCTTGCAGATTCCTTTGTATATGTGTGTGAATGCATGTACGTGTACAAGTGCATGTGCACACATATACATGTGCATGAGGAGACCAGAGAGCAAAGCCACATATCTTCCTCAATTGCTCTCCAACCTACATTTTTAGACAAGATCTCTCATTGATTCTGGAGCTCACCAATTTGTGTAGACTGCATGGCTAGCCAGCCCCACCGATCCACCTCCCTCATCCTTCCTAGCATTGGGAACATACGTGCATATTGTTGTGCTCCATTTTTTTTCTATAGCTACAAGGGATCCACATTCATCAACACTTTTTAACAAGAATTTTTTATATCCTAGCCACCTCTCATGTCTCGCTTTACACTTTTATTACATATTAAGCTTCTAAAATTGTTTATTTTCTTCCTTTAAAGAAATTTTTTACTATTATTTCTTGGTTATTTCTCTTTAATCATTTCTACTTTACTCTCTACAATGTTTATTATAAACATCACGTTTCGTAAAATTGTATCATAAGCAGCTATCTTTCTTCTTCCATTTCTAATGTATTTTCAGGCAAATGTCACTAGTTTATTTTCCAGCTTAACTCAGTTGCCCATTATATTCCTTCTTTATCTGAAGGTTTATTTTTAAAAGGTAGCAGTAAGGTTCTTTTTTTTTATTTTCTCAGAAACAGAATTACATGATCATAGAAGGGTCTGTAATGATCCAGATGGTTTTGATGTGACCATAAATACAGACGAATTTCTGGTTGTTTTGCTTAGTTGTTTCAAGGAGTCCATTTCTCAGGATTGTATCTGCTGAGTCTTTCCAGCAAGTCTTCTCTGGACTCCTGAATTTCTTCATTCACTTGATGATTTTGTTAAACAGAGAGCTTTGCTTGTCTGGCAAGATAACTTTTGGTTTATTTTACAAACATCATGTTTAAGTTTTTAATCTTCTGCCAAAGAGGAAAAGAAAGCTTACATTTTATATAGTTTGATTATGTTAGAATGGAGATCCACATGGGCAGGAGCATATGAAAAGTTGCATTTTTTCCTGCACTTCCTCCCATGAACAAAGACAGAGCAGGTGGCATATTTATAGCCCATTTTATTGTGTATTGGGTGCTCAATAATTGCTTCTGAATTTCATGCTCATATTGAAAGGTAAAGATTCCCATAGTGCGAAGCTATTAGGAAAATTGCTTACTATGGGGATCCATGCAGTTTCCTTGTGTCTCAGTGTTGACACAAGAGGAGTGTAGAAAAAACTCCAGAGGTATTCCGTGAGCCTTGGAAATAACATTGCTCATCTCCAAATCATCACTCACTTCTTCCCCTTTTTGTGTCTTCTTCTGAGACATTGAAACTCAGACTGGCTTAGAACTCAGAACTCACCCTGGAGATGAGGCCAGCCTAAGCTCTTCTCTGCTCAGTCCTCCAAGTGCTCAGATTTCAAGCATGAGTCACCATGCTGGGTTCTTCCCTTGCTCTTCTTATTCTCAAGGCTGTCTTCAAAAGTATTTGTCTTATCTTTTGCTAAGAAATCTGTCTACATCTACATAGGAAGTTGTCCTCTCTCTGGCCATTATCTGTGTGTTGTTTCTTAAAGATCTTCAATATCTAGCAAAAAGTATCTCACACTACCAATGCCATGGTAGAGGCATTCTTATTTTTAAACTTCTTAGATAATTGCCATGATATATGAGGAGTGAGAAGAAGTAAAAACATGAGCACAAAGAATTGTTTTGAATCCCAAATCTGGAAATGTGGCTTTTGTGCCAAACCACTGTGTAAAAGCCAATTTTCTAAACTACAGACATGGTTTAAATGGTTTAACTACTCAGCATTTGTGTTTACTTGAAGGAAAATATTTTAATTGCTTTTTGCAGAAAAATGTGTCTTTTAAGATATTGGTAAATACTGCTTATATAAAAATATTACAAGGCATAAAATATGTTAACTTCATCTACAAGCCAGGTTTGGTACAACTTGGAAGCAGGGGAATGGAACTGGTAAGCAGAACACCAACACATTAGGCTTCCCATGATAGAATTTAGAATTGCTTTGTTCTCATACTCCATCTTCCTTAATTAAATGTTGACAGTTACAATGGAGTCACATATCTTAAGGCCTATAAGACAAATTTTTATCTTTAACTAAAAATAAATGTTGGTAATACCCAACAAGTCAGAAGAGCTTTTCACTTGATTAATTTTTTTTTCTTTTTTTGTTTTTCAAGACAGGGTTTCTCTGTGTAGCTTTGCGCCTTTCCTGGAACTCACTTGGTAGACCAGGCTGACGTCGAACTCACAGAGATCTGCCTGCCTCTGCCTCCCGAGTGCTGGGATTACAGGCATGTGCCACCACTGCCTGGCTGATTAATTTTTATTAACTATATTACACATGGGATTACTTTTCTGAATATTGTGTGTTCATATATGTAAGTATGTATGGGTGTGGGTGTTCATTTGAGTGTATGAATTTGGGCATCATCATTACATATCTTCCTCAATTATTCTCTACATTTTTTAAGACATGTTTTTTTCCACTGAAACTAGAGCTTGCCTATTTGACTAGGACTAACTGGCCAGAGAGCTTAAAGAATCCCCTTTGTTTCTGCCTTCCTGTTACTGGACTATGGGTTTGGGGACTTGAGACAAGAAGATTTTTAAACCCATATCCATATTCTGCTATGACAACTGTACTATGTCAGGTGCTCTTCAAATTAAAATCAGTATGATGATTTCCCTGCTACCAATAAGAGCTACTGAAGTTAGCAATATCTGGACACCAGAATCTTTCCTACTGCCAGACTGGTTGGGCTCATCTGGCACTGTCTATAATAATAGAAAGTTATTTTATTCTAGAAGCTTAAAAATATTGTAAAATTATTTAATGAAGAATTCACCAAAGAAAACATTTGATAATCATTTTTTTTAAAGAGCTACATATAAAATATTTGTTGATAGGTGTGTTGAATGAGAAGCTTCCTCCCTGCTGGCTAATTTCAAAGTATGGGACTGTGCTATGTTGGCTGTTGGAAGAAAAAAAAATGTATCAATAATCTTACCCAAGTATTAACCCTGTGAGTTACACTAATGAGCATCTGAAGGTATACATGTGGGTACAATAATAACACAAATGTTATAGAGCAACCAACATGGTATGATTTACTCTGGAGAAAGAACCCATAGCTGTGAAGCACTCAGTAGGGTGTAAATTAGAAACAAAGATATGAAGTCAGGGAGGGGTGCTAAGGGGAGAAAGTGTTCTTAGGGCGAGGAGTTAGGGAGAGTAATAAGAGTGAATATGATCAAAACACATGAACTAATTAAAATTATTTTGCTATGGTGACATAGCCTTCCACTGTCCTCTGGTTATATATATATTAATATTATGCGGATAAATTAGTGCACCTTTCAGTCCTCATCAGGGAAACTTCTTTGTGCCCTATTTGGAGGTTAATGTGGATACTTACAACAGGTTAATGTACACAGAATAATTTTCTATGAAGAACTCCAGCATAAATGGGTCATATAACATGTTCTGTAACATGGGTTCAGAGAAAAATCACTGAAAAGAGGGCAAAAAAAATATTGTAAGAGGTAAGACTGCAGAGGACAAAGGTAAACCATTGTTGACTAGATGTTAGAGGATCGATGCCATTATTTACTGTGGTTTGTCTGAATGAGATCTACATGAGATCAAGCCAGTCAACATTGTAGCATGGAGAACTGACAGTGAAGTGAAGAGAGTGGAGAATGGAGGATAGAGGGGCTCATCAACTTAGCTAAGGAGCTATTGGTAGCTGACAGATGCTCCAGGAGGAGTGAGCCAGTTTTCTGTAGGACTATGATTCCTGTTAGATTGACCATGCTCCAGTGCATAGCAGCCCAGCATTTGTGAAGATAGGAATGTCACCCATTGGACATAGTGGGGTATAAAGCAGAAAGGGATAATTGGGAGTGTCTAAAGGAGAGAAAAAGAATATGTATATTGAATGCATGGATGAAATTATGAAAGAATGGATAACAAGTATATTTATAAAAGTAAATAAATGGGCTTATCAAATTACAACCTAAACTAAGAATACGCACAAATGGCTGTGTTAGTCAGTCTTTCCTTTGACTCTGTAATAGTAGAATGATTACAGAAGTCATATGATTCTCACAATGTAATGGAGTACTATTATTTTACACATTCAGCCATTCATGCTATATTTAGAGATAGAGGGGAAAGCAGTTTAAGAACATCACTATCCTGAGCCAAACCATTCAGATATTGCCTTCCTAGAGTTGATTCTCCCTGGCTAACTCCTCTGAAGCTTCATCTTACTTTGAAGAAATAAAAATAATCTTCACCGAGGTGTTAGTATTTGCAGTGTTCTTCCTGGAATAACACTTCTTGGAGTTTCTTCATGACCCCCTACTCCATTATCTTAAGATTTCTGCTCAAATATCAACTTCTCAGAAATATGCTTCCTGACACTCTCAGAAAGAAGTGGGTTTTTTTTTTTTCATAATCTACCCTTACATTTGATGAAATGTCATTGCTAATTTCAAAAGCCACCATTTTATAATAACTCAGTTTTTCCCAATATATATTTTTATTGATTATTTGGGAAATTCAAATATTGCACCCCAATCACATTCACTTCCAAGGTTCTCCCAGGTCCATCCCCCAAACCTTGTGACTTTCTATTCCTCAAAAAAATAAAAAGATAAAAAACAGAAAGATCAAAAACTATTAAGTCCAATTGGTGTTGCCCATATACTCATTAGAACATGGTCAAACTCCCATTGGTCTACCTCTTAAAGAAAATTTGAGTCCTTCCCCATCCCTGCCAGAAGCCATCAACTGTGGAGAGATACTTTTCAGAATTCTTATCTCAACTTTTAAGAGTTCTCTTCAATGGCTTCCTTTCTAGATTGTTTCTTTTGAAGAGGGGCAGGGGAGGAGATTGTCACAGAAGCCTTCTATGTCTTTCACCATCAATACCACTGAAAAAGAAACTTCCTTGCCTTTACAGTCAGCTGCTGCACAGACCACAGACTTCCACACATATGGTTTCTACCAACAGCACAGACCATGGACATCTACATGGTCCTGTTGTCAGGATGGACCATGGACTTCAGCATGGTCTTCAGTGGTGATACAGATCATGGACATCAACACAGCCCTTGGCTGGCCACAGCACAGGCCACAGACATCAACATAGCATCCAGGGCACTGGCCACAAATACCAATATGGTTGGTGGTGCAGTTGGCCCAAGGATATCAATGTGGCTTCAGAAGGCAGCACAGATCACAGAAATCCACATAGCCTCCTGGGACAATATGGCCCCATGTGGCAGCACAGCCTATGGACATCAACATGGCTTCAGTCAATATGCCTGATTCTTATGGGCAATTCCCTTGCCTCTTCCTCAAAACTCTTGTGATGGGCAGAAGTTGTGTTTCCTTTTCTGTTGATAATGCCATAGAGAAGCACATCTATCCTATCATATAGTGAAGAGTCAGCAAGTGTTTGGTAAATGAAAGAGTACATAACACAACAGAAAAATTAACAAATTCTTTTGCTGTTTTTGTTTTGCTTGTATGTACTAAATAGGGATGCATAGATCCCCTGGGAGGGGGAAATAGATGAGATCTCCAAGAGTAAACTAGGATTGAGGGGTGGGCAATGGAGGTTCAGGGAGGGGGGTGAAACATAAGGGAAAGGGATAGTCCTGCTGGAACAGGGATGGAGTGGGAAACCAATGAAAGAGATATCATGATAGAGGAGACATCCTGGAATAGAGAGGAACCAGGTGCTAGGGAAGATTCATAGTCAAATACCAGGCAGAGCTCCAAGAGTCCAGTCAGAAAGAGAGAAGAGGGATTCTATGAGCAAGGGCATCAAGACCATGATGTGGCAACCTGCAAACCAAACAAGTGGGAACTAATGAAATTTGGATCAACAGCTATGGACCCTGCATGGGACTGGACTAGCCTTCTGCATAGGGAGACAGTAATGTAACTTGATCTGCTTAAGGGGCCCTCTGGCAGTAGGATCAGAATCCATCCCTGGGGCATGAGCAGGCTTTGGGATCCAAAAAGGGACACTTCACACAGCCTTGAGGCAGGTAGAGGGACTTGGACTTGCCTTTACTAACTGTACCTCCCCATGGGAGGCCTTAACTTCTTGTAGGAGGGAATGGAAGTGGGTTGGGTGGGGAACACTGGAGGGGTGGGAGGAGGAAAGAGGATGATATTTGATTGGTATGTAAAGTGCGTAAAATAAATTTCTTTTAAAAAAAACAACAACAAAGAAAATCTTAGATAGGGAAAAAAAAGAAAAGAAAAGAAAATGAAGTACCTAGTGGGTGTATTGAGGTATAAAACCCACATTCTTTGTGACTCCCCAGTTCCTAAAAGCTAAACTCCATTGGTTTTAAATTGCTGAGCCAGAAAGACTTGAAACTATTTCAGTTCTATTTGTTCCAATATTTTCTTCTTTTATCATAAAAATATTTTGTAGAAATCATATATTATTATGTATACAGGGTTAATAGTTACTGCATATTAACTTAAAACAGGAAGTTCCCTGAGTAAAAGTGTGTCTGTGAGGCTAATTCTGGATGCTATTGAAGAAATGATACTTGAATCAGGAGACTAAGTAAAGCTGATAACTCCCGAGTTCAAGTAAACATCTTCTAATCCTTGACACATTAATGGGGAAGGTGCTTACTCATTTCATCCCAGGATGCCTGCTTGGAAAAGTGCACATGTTTTCTCCTGACCTTGATCTAGGATTTACCCCCATTGTCATCCCTAGTTCACATTACAGAATATAACATTGTGTTTTCTAGTTGCCCAATTTTCTACTTGTTGACCCTGTGACTTGGCCTTCATAATCATGTAAGCCTGTTCCCCATTGGTTCTGTTTCACTAGAGCACTGTGACCAGTATACTAATAAAATCATGCCAAGCATAGATTTTCTTAGAGGTATCCTTGGTAAGTCAAAAGATTGATGGACTACTACCACTTTTAACTTTCAAGCAAGCCATCTGCTACAGAGAAAGAATATATATGAACATCCAAGTTTGTTGAGAGCATTATTGATTTACTCTTGTATTGGCACAGCAATAAATAACTCAAAGTATTCTCTTGATCACCAAATACATTCACATAGGTGAATGGAGTGATATATTCATATAGTTTGTATGGAGTGAATGGAGTGATATATTCACATAGTTTGTATGTAGTAAGTCCATACAAACTTTAAAAAACCCATTACAGCACTATTCTGAATGACTGGAATTATTTTTGTGTCTTATGTATCAGCCACACATGTGTCACTAAAGCATACTACACTAAGCATGCAGTGTCTACATGTAAAGGACTGGCAGGAATCAGAAGGCAAATCGCAAATGATTTTTTTTTTTCTGTCAATGAACCCGGTCTTATTTTCTAAATTACCTTTCATCAGGAACATTGCATTGATTCCTCAGCAGCTTCTACTTTTTTTTTCTTCTTCTTGCCATCAAACTGTGGCTGAGATGAGATTTAAAATATGAGCTTGAGAGTGAGGGGGTGGAGAGATGGCTCAGCAGTTAAAAGTGTGCTCTCTTAGAGGACCCAAGCTCAATTCCCAGCACCTACATCTGGTGTCTCCTCTAACTCCAGTTCCCAGAGATCTGATGCCCTTTTTTAATATTGTCAGATATCTGCACTTATGTGTACACACAATTACCCTCCATACACACATAAAAATAAAGAAATAAAAGAAAACATGAGCTGACTCAAATCCTCTTATGAGGAATGACAAATATGTGAGCCTAGTTGCTCTAGAAAACAGACGATGGCAAAGATTACCTGGTAAAACTGCAAAGGAGAGTTCAACTTCAGGAAGCAATGAGAGTCAAGGAACACTTTCTGAGCATTCCTTATTATGATTGTCTTGCAAACACAGTCCCTGAAATATTGCAAAATACCTACAGACACTATATTACCAAATATTTATGGCCACATACTCATTAGAACATGGTCAAACTCCCATTGGTCTACCTCTTAAAGAAAATTTGAGTCTTTCCCCATCCCTGCCAGAAGCCATCAACTGTGGAGAGATACTTTTCAGAATTCCTATCTCAACTTTTAAGAGTTCTCTTCAATGACTTCCTTTCTAGATTGTTTCTTTTGAAGAGGGGCATGGGAGGAGATTGTCACAGAAGCCTTCTATGTCTTTCATTATCAATTATGAATTTGCAGTCATTAATAGATTCCAACTTTCTTTCTACAGGCCAGAGAGGTAAATCTCATTTCAAATTTTTATGTCCCAGGTTCTTTATGGATTCTTCAGATCTTCTTGGCAAGTTCTTCTATTGTGTCCTTCATTTTCTCCCAGAGATCACCAAATTTCATCCTCCTTTAGCTTACACTCTTCCACTTTATCTGCTCTCGTCTCCACTCATCCCCCTCCTTCATCCAGTTCTCAGCTGGGAATCACTTCAGTTTAGAGTAAAAGCAGAAGTGATGAGAAAAGAAGTCTTTGCAGTTATTATCTGCCTCTTCTTGACTATATTCATAACTTGTCTTTTATCTCATCGAAAGAGACATCTATCCATTTTTCAAACAGCACTCCTTCAGTTGCTCAAGATCTCAGTAACTTTTCTGTTACCTTCTTTGGGGCTTCATAGTTCAGCTTCCCCTACTTCTGGTATTTTCAAATTCTTCCTCCTGGATGGTCAGCCAGCAATGTATGGTGCCAAGGCTTAGGGAAAGAACAATAGTAGATAGTAGAACCTAAGAGTTTAACGCATTGGTTGTTAATGACCTTCAGGACTGGAGCAGCATAAAAGTGAAATGATCCATCTCCCAGGACATGCTCTAAGTGATGAGACTTCAGATGAGGTTTTATGGGAACAGCAAGCACAGGCTACATTCCTGGTAACTGAGGGATGGAGGCAATTTTCTTTACTTTCTGCCCCAGATAAAAGCACTGAACACTCCCCCTGGATTATCAGGAGAAATTCACAAAAGAAACTCTTAAACTTTTTGGATTTCAACAAACCTCACACAGATGATACGTTTCAGCTGTTTTTTAAAAGTTAAAACCCTATTCTCACCCTTTAAATTTTTCCTTAGGACCATAAAGTACATTTGGAATACAGTATCTGTATAAGGGAAATTGCTACTTAGGTGGTTTAAAGAAATCTTGTTTCAATCATTGCATTGCTTTGGCAGTAAAATATTTCAAATCTGGACGATATATTTAACTCAAAATATTCTAGACTTCCCAGCACTGATGATTTGGTAATAGACACACAGAGTGTCTAGATTTATAGGTTATCCAATTGTCATTGTGGAGTGCCGTCATCCTGCTAAGATCCTTTTTAGAAAGTCCTAGTTGCCTAGGATTTCTCAAGGGCAGTATGGAAATCCCCTTTCTTCACCATCACTCTGACTGATTTGTTTTAATTGAGTACCAATGGTACTTAACTTCCTCTAACTTTTGGCAGTTTTCTTCTATTCGGTGCAACAAGCTTTTTGTGAGGGGAAAAAATATTTACTACAAAGGTTTCTCTGTGGGTGTTCTGATAGCTTTGTCACTTCCTGATCCCAGAATGTGTTGGCAGTTTCAATGCCTGTCTGACCTTTATAGCAAGTTTTGAAATAGCTATCGTGTTTTAGCGGTATTTCCCAACATCTTTGAGTTAAACTTCGTTTAGAATTTTGCTTTCTGCAGATACCAATATAAGAAACAGTCACAAATTCAATTGGCAATACATAGAATGTATGTGGGTTCCCGTCCTATATATAGAAATGTAACTAAACAAGGGTCAGAAAAGATCAACTTGACCAAGAAAGAGTATGTACATTGTCTCAACAACTCTGGTTGTTTTTTTTTTCTCTCCTTTTTTTATTTATTACATTTGTGTTTCAATTCCACACATCAGCCATGGGTTCTCCCGTCCTCCCCCCTCCCGCCCCTGTCTCCACCCTCCCCCCAGCCCCCACCCTCCACTCCCATCCCCTCCAGTGCCAAGACTCCACCAGGGACCCAATTCAACCTGGTGGACTCAGCACAGGCAGGTACAGTCCCGCCCCCCTCCCAGGCAGAGCAAAGTGTCCCCTCATAAGCCCAAGGCTCCAAAAAGATGAGGAGATTTAGATTCAGAGAGGTTGAATGACATGTCTGAGGCCATAAGGAGATGAATAAAATCTGTTGTCAGTTCTCAACACTGATATCTACTCTATCACCACACACTGACTTCACATTTTGGAATTTCTGCATGAATTCTTCCATTGAAAAGACTGTTGGAGTGGGCACTGGGTGTAGAAGAATGCTGACACATTTTTGTGGCTTTAAGACAATGGACAAATCATACATTAGTCAGCCGCTTTCCCTTTTCCCACCCAACTTAGAAATTTTGGAGAGACAATAAAGTATTTTCTTTTATTCCCAGTAACTCTTCATAGTTCTAAGAAATAAAAGAAAAATAGAAAATACATACAGGACTTGTTCCTTCATCTGAGCCATTGCATACATCAAGTAAGAGGAAAATATGCACATATACTAAAGATATAAAGGTTTTCTAAAACCTGGTGTTAGTGAGTGCAAGGTAGCATGTAATTTAAGAGCTAAAAGGTTGTGCCAGCCAAAAGTGGGAGGAGACTTCCCCACTCAAGCGCAAGCCAAAATGATGATTAATTTTAGGCACATTTCAAAAGGAAAGGAAATAAGGAAGACATGAGAAAGAGAGAAAACAAGTTCAATGTTCAGTGGTTAAATCATCTTAACTAACTGTAGAAAAGCAAAACTGGGGAAACTCCTAGATGGGGACAGAAACAATAACTCTGCTCATCCATGGAATTCTGGATTAGAAAAAAAAAAATATTCCTCAGGATTTTGTGGAGGGAAAAGGGGTACCAATGATGCTCAATTATTTCCCATCATGCACATGTGCTTCCATCTTTACATTCAGCTCTGTTTGAATTCCACAAGTCAACCCCTTCCCACACATGCAGACTTTTCCTCTCCTCCTCTCCCATATTATTCAAGGGCTGGCAATTATAAAAGCCACCCAGGTCTCTTCATCTCTACCACAACAACTGTAATTCAACTATTTATTGTCTTTCTCATGGTCAATGTCTCTACCCTCAGTAAAACAGACCACTCATCAATTCAGTATATTATCACAAACCCCTGATAAAAATGGACAAGCTGCTTAAAACTTTGTACTGCCAAGACCGTTCTCATCAATCCTCTTCTGTGTCCCCATCCTCATTACAAAGTGTACATGAAACCCCACTGAGATTCTGGGGCTACCTGTATTCACCCCACTACTCTCAACACATGACCTTTATTTAATTTCCCATCCTCTTTGAATGTGATGATGTTAGCTCATTGTTCAGCTTTTCTGATAATAAATACATTAATGAACCATCATTTGACTTGCTGATCTAATGAAATTCTCCTTATAAGATCTTATTGTACTAGTTATAACTCCTTGAAACACTTAACACTGTTAGTATTTCTTATTTATTTTTGTGATTATTTGAATAAAAACTGTATCCTTCTCTAGGCTATGAACTTATTGGATTCTAAGGTATTTTCATTTTCTTCCTTATCACATTTTAAGTGCCCAAAAGAGTGTTCAGTCCATAATAGGCACATGATTACAATTTGAATGAATGAAAGCTAGCTACTTTTTTTTAGTTTTACTCTAATGCCAACCACTATAATAAACATTATTGCATTTTTTTTCTTTAATGCCCAAAGCAACTCCACAAACATGATTTGATTATTTTGCTATTATATACAAGGATATAGAACATAAACACACCATTTGAGTTCATGTGGATAATATTAGAGAGAACCAATTTAGAGAACCAGCCAGGGTTCCTGGTACTGCATCTGTGTTTGCATGTCTGACAAATTGATGGTGGACAGAAATCTAATGAGTGAATGTCAGTACTTGGTTTTGGAAACAGTAATTTGGAAGTAAGGGAGTGGATGAAAACTATAGGCTTGTAATAATAATTAGATAACTGACAATACTAATGAAGAACACTGGAAAAGCACATCTACAAGACATTGTAAAAACAAGCAGTGTCCAGTATGTCAAAGTCAGACCTGTAAGAGAATGTGATAGTTATTTTGACACTGTGGCCCGTGGAACTGGGGAAGGCAATGCTGAATACTCCTTGTCAATGTTGCAGAGACCCTCAGTCTTACAGGTTTTATACATTAGATTCTCTAATAAGTGTGGTAAAACTTTCTCTTTTGTTCCCTTCAGCAACTGAATATTCTGTCCAAGACTGGAAATTCATCTGGAACATATCATTTATGTACCATCGGGCTGGTACATTGTACAATGTGTCTCCCATGAATAGACTTCGTTTGTCTACCACTTAGTGTTAATTGATCAATAAAATCTCAGTCATTTCATTTCTTATTTTGTACACAATGGAATTCAAGAGTATTAATTATTATTCAGAAATATATGTTATTATTATTACAGGATACAAATTCAGAAGCCAAATCTTTAGGGTTCGATTTACTCTTCAAATTAATAGATGTAGTTTTTATTTTTTTGCAATTTTTTTCAACTAACAAAATTTAAAAACATTATTTGATTTTTGAGAGATTTTACTAATACAAGCAGACAGTTTGTTTGAATAATAATAGAAAATTTTATACATCTTTAAAAAATAGAGTCTTTCTAACAAACCAGTCCTAGGGAAACAAAACTGCTTAGATGAACCACTTGAAAAGGTCTATAAAATCTATTCTTCTAGTTCGTTTATAAACATATGTTAGAGTTCTGTGAAGCAAGAGTAACCACATGGTGCTCTCTCATTGTGAAACAGCTTACGCTGAGCACTGAGTAATGTAGAAAGTCAAGCTACTGAACCATTCAGAACCATATAAATAGAGTTACTGTCACTTTGCAGAGATACGATAATGTAAACATCTATAACTTTGAAGATGTAACAGATGAGATTAAAAAGTATTCCCATGCAGTCTGTCTCTGTTCTTTTCCATAGAAATTCTTGATAGTGGATCAATAGCTGTGAAGCCTCCATGGGACTGGACTAGCCCTCTGCATAAGAAAGACAGTTATGTAGCTTGATCTGCTTCAGGGGCCCCTGGCAGTAGGATCAGACCTATCCCTAGGGCATAGTGGGCTTTTTGGAGCCCACTACCTATGGTAGGACACCTAACAAAGCCTTGGTGCAGGGGGAGGTGTTTGGACCTGCCTCTACTGAATATACCAGGCTCTGCTACTCCCTACTGGAGGCCTTGCCTTGGAGGAAGTGGGAATTGGGAATGGGATGGGGAGAAAGGATAGGGGTAGGAAGAGGGAGGGGAGGGATCAGTGGTTGGTATGTAAAATAAATAGAAAATTTCTTAATAATTTATATATATATATATATATATATATATATATATATATATATATAAAAGATTAGAAACAGGAACAAAAGAAATTCTGTAGCATGAATCTTAAAATGTCTTATTAATAAAATCAAACCTGAGGCCAGTTATTGGGGTGAATGCTGGAAGGTCAGAGAAGCAGAACAAGCCACAGCAACCTCACCTCACCAGTTAGTTCCTCAGCTGGTCTTGTTTCCTCAGACTGCAAGCTTCTGTGTCCTCATCCCAATGGCTATCAGCTGAACTGCTGCTCGAAATCCTGAAATGCTTACCCAGCCAAACACTAAACTAGCCAAATGCTTCTAGTTTCTGGTCTTCACACCTTGTATAATCTTTCTCTTTCTGCCCCCACTCCCTGGGATTAAAGGTGTGAGTCACCATGCCTGGCCATTTCCAATGTGGCCTTGAACTCACAGAGATCCGCCTGGCTCTGCCTCCCAAATGCTGGGATTAAAGGCATGCACCACCGACTCATTTTCTAGCCACCATTTTTGGCTCTGTATCTAGTGGCTGTCTGTTCTCTGACCCAAGATAAATTTATTAGGGTGTACAATATTTTGGGGAACACGATACCACCACAAAATTCTCAATAGAAAAATATTGCTTTGACTAGTTTTGCTTCTTTAGTTTTGTTATTTAGCTTGTCTGTGATAGAGAATAATGGGAAAGGAGGATCATTTCTGTGTGTTTCTGCACGATTAAGCTAATGATAAGAATGTAAACTCTATAGTCTGTTGGCCACTTTTCAACTCTGCAATTCTTTAAAAAAAAGAATTTCAATGAATCACTGCTTCTTGGGAGGCTGAGCTGCCCAAGTGGTAGCAACCACATGGAGTCCTTGCATGAGTTTGATTGACTGAGAAATATTTGAAGGAGATTCTGACATTCAGTAATACACAACCAAGGTTGACTCTTACTCCTACTAAATATTGCTGATGATATCAGCATTACCACATCAGTCATTTTTCAAAGACTTTCATAGTTTTCAAGACTTCTTACAATACACAAAAAAATCTAAAACTTCATGAAAATTCATATTCTAATTCTGAGGACCTAAGGGTAAAAGCCATGTCTTCCTATGATAGCCATCCACTGTGCCAAAAATACTACATTATTTTTAATACATCTATTTATAAAACACCTTACTACATTCATGTCTTAGTCTCCAATACCCTACTGATGGACACTATGATGATACTGCTTTTTTTCTCCACTATTTTATTGATGTAATATACATACTTATAAATATATTAAAATATCCCAATTTTATTAATTTATAATTTGCAAAAATTATTTTGAAGCTTATAGGGAAGTTTAAGTGGTAGTTAATCACTGGGAATAATTTTCTAAGTCTGAGAATCTTTATCTCCAAGATACTAAAGTATCCTCTAAATTTGTAAGAGTTTAAGAGTTCAAATGGCATAGTACTGAAGAAGAGAGGCAGATCAATGAAAACATACATAGAAATTATAATCAAAATTCACAGAAAAGGCACACTGCAAAGTGAAAAATCACATTGGAGGCTAGGGTGACACATTGTAGGTAAGTATTCTCAATGCAATCCCCAAAAGCTAACAATAAAAAAACAAACAGTACTTAGAAAAATTAAAACACAACAGTGTTGTTTTCATATACTGATGTCAGGAATAAACTTAGTGATAATACAATAAGACATCTCCTTGAAAAAAAAAAGGTATCTCCTTGAAAAGAAATGTAACATTATTTATCTAAGAACTAAAGGGCTGATAACTTTTGGTACAGTAATTCCATTTCCAAGAACATGACCTATAAATAAACATAATGAATAAAATATAAAGAGATGCAAAATAAACATTTCTCTAAGTATATGAGCATCATTAGTAAAGTACAACAGAGCAAGTATGTGAGAGTTAAAAGAGAGAAAAAATAAGTGCCATTTTGTTCACCAGAAAAGAGCTTCAATTAATATAAGAACTTTATTTTCATAATAGTAGCATTAGGAAATGCTCACAAAAATCAAAGTTTCTAAATCTTAGATCATTTTTCTTCCTGTCATTTTCTAAAGGGCTAGGAATAGAGTTCAGTTTTGTAAGCATGCTCAGTAAGTGCTCTACCATTGAGTTTCCTCCTCAGTCACAAATATGAGGCTTCAACAGCAAATTCAAACCTTTCCAAGTTGCTCCACCCCATACCCCAACAAAAAAAAATAAATAAATAAAACAAAGGAGCCAAAGACAGAGAAGGTGCAGGACATTTTAATCAGCAGGGAAATGAAAGAACAGTGTTAGACACAAATGTCAAGGAATTTTGACGGGTGTACTACAGATGGAGACAGATTGAAAGACAGACTTATGGTACTCTTTCCAAGAAAATGATGCAGAATGGCAGGAAGTATTAAAAAATTCTGGCACCACATCATAGCCATCCCTCATCCAGAGAAACAAGGTTTACAGTCAAGAGTTTGCTGCATGAGTAATGTGGACAGCTACTTGGGATTTTTTTTTCCAGTGGATTAAACATAATCAGATACAGCATCTGTGACTTTCTGGCCTTCTTGAGCTATTTGAGGGATGAATGCCTAAGCCCCCATTTCTTATATCTTGACCCATTTCTCAATAGAAGACTAATATGAAGGTTATACGTGAATACAGACAGGCTATTTATCCTATGGTTCCATTTCTTCTGAATATGAGAACAATAATAATTTCTACTTCATGCATGGAGAAACAACATACTGTAATGCAAACACAAACCACAAGACTCTCTCATGAGGTCTTGAAGATCACAACAATCCTAACTAAAAAATGTGATAGTACAGCAGCACATTAAAGAAGGGATCTAGACAGCAGCTAGCAACTCTATGAAGCTGAATCGAAGGAGGCCTCTATGCAGGTAAAGCTTTAAAGCTGGAATGATTATCAAGCATGGGCCACTTTTCAGTAGAGTCTAACTATAGGTACATTTGGACCAGGGCAGTTCCCAGAAAAGGCTTCACAGATGGACAGACAACAACCGGTGCAAATTGCTGGGAAACATGCTACTAAATCAGGAGGCTCAGATGTTTCCTATAATGTCAGCTACATAAGTAACTGAGAAACAGACACAAAAGAGTGCATATCCCAAGACCAAGAAGGAGGACTCAAGCAGGAG
The DNA here is from genome assembly GCF_903995425.1 of Onychomys torridus. NCBI lineage: Eukaryota > Metazoa > Chordata > Mammalia > Rodentia > Cricetidae > Onychomys > Onychomys torridus. Next base: position 61,324,898 of record NC_050452.1, on the reverse strand, counting down.
AGATTTTCTTCCTTAACTAATTTTTTTTTTTATCCCAAACACAAGGCAGAACTTTTGGGTAAATTATAGTCTTCCTGAAAGATGTCTTATTCAAAACCAGAAAGCAAAAACTCCAGAAGGCAAAAATGCCAGGGCTAATTTCATGATTACAAGTAACAGATGCAAGAAAACCTGAATATCAGGAGGCCAAAGTTGGAGTCTAGTGCAGAAATGTCATGAAGTAAATACAATGCGCTTGTGTAGGTCCTCCTACACCCATGAATGATTAAGAAAATGCTTCATATATGTGGGTGCAGACCAATCTGATCAGAGCAATTTTTTAGTTGAGATTCCTTCTTCTTAAGTGACTCTGTATACAATTGAAGCTGACAGTAGATCAGCATAAAACAAGTCAGAATAGTGCACATTGCATCATTCATTGGACGCTCTGGAGAGAATACAAATACTTTTTGCACATTACAAACTTAAACTAGCAGGCAGTGAGTGGCACAATGGAACAGAGCTAAATAAAAGAAATCAGAAAATCATTGTGTTCCCAATGAGGAGATAAGTAGCTAACAGGTTCAGTCATTTCCATGTAGGCCTTTTCCTGATGCTGTTACATATTGAAGTTGAAAATAAGAGTCATAACTTGCCAGCAATACAATTACCAAAAGATATCAGTACAGACAATTGAAGGCTTGTTGAAATTAAAAACATGATGGATGGAAAACAAGATAATATAAGTGGTTTTTTTTAATACCAAATCAAAAAACATAATGAAATAATAGGCTGCTTATAATAGCAAAAAGGTAAAAATATATCTGGTGATGAATTTAATAAGAGTAGATGGTTTCTTGAAAGGAAAATGTATATAAATCTCTTGAAAAAGACAATATAAACAAAATTTCAATGAATGAAAGACTTATTTTTTTGTTAAATAGTCAATACAATAAAATACACAAACGTATGTTCTGTTCAAATGTAACTTAATATAAGAGAAAACCCCACAAATATGTTTGTAAGTTGACAAATCATTTTAAGAGTTCATTTGTAAGGATGAATATGAGAACAGATACATATATTTTGACAAAAACTATTTTGAGATGATTTTTGTTTAAATATTTTTAAAGCCTTATGTAACTATAAAAAATAAATTTTTAAAACTAAATAGTATGACAGGCAACTTGTTGGAAAAGAATGTACTTTTTCTTAGAGAAAGGAAGTAGAGTTAGATTTCTCTTTTATTCTTTATTTAAGAGTATATTCTAGAGCCAAGTATGAAGGTCCATGCCTGTAATATAGCTCTCAGGGGGTTGAGGTGGGGGATCATGAATTTCAAGCCAACCTGAGATACACAGACCTTGTCTAAAAAAATTTTTTTAAAGTAGCAACAACAGGAGCACATGCACAAACATACCTACAAACACATGCACACAAATTTACACATGCATAGAGGCAAACAAACACACATACATATGCACACATATACACACAAACTAATGCTGTACACAAATACACAGCTACGCATGCACACACACTCATATATACATACATACATGTGCACATACTCATATATGCACCCAAAAATACACATGCACAAACACTTGCACTCACAGTGAACATATATACAAACATGAACACGCATAAACACACAAGCACATCTATCATATTTTTGCTTGTAAACAACAGTAACAATGGCATGGGAACAGACCCCACAAGCTTGAAGGAAAGAAAATATTGGCAAATACTAAGAAAATCTTGGGACTGAGAAAGATCTAACATTGTGTCAATGGCCTAAATAAACCTTAAAGGTTGAGATACAAATGCTCTAATACATAATTCTAGTCTAAACTATTTTGGCAATTCTATAGAAAATTATCTTACTATGAAATGAACTAGTGGGAACTCAATTTTTAATGCATTGTGGATATGAAGAAAAATCAACACAAAGTAACTATACCAGTAATGCATTTTTCCTATTACTCATTGACTTGTTCAAAATAGTAGAAATGCCCAATAGTCCAATTAAGAAATGGGATATAGAACTAAACAGAGAATTCTCAACAGAGAAAGCTCAATGGCTGAAAGACATTTAAGGAATTGCTCAACATCCCTAATTATCTGGGAAATGCAAATCAAAACAACTCTGAGATACCACCTTACACCTGTCAGAATGGCTAAGATCAAAAACACAGAAGACAGCTTATGCTGGAGAGGATGTGGAGCAAGGGGAACTCTCCTCCACTGCTGGTGGGAATGCAAGCTTGTACAGCCACTTTGGAAATCAATATGGCGCTTCCATAGAAAATTGGGAATCCATCTCCCCCAAGACCCAGCTATAGCACTCTTGGGCATATACCCAAGGAATGCTCAATCATACCCCAAGGGCATTTGCTCAGCTATGTTCATATCAGCATTGTTTGTAATAACCAGAACCTGGAAACAACCTAGATGGCCTTCAACTAAAGAATGGATCAAGAAAATATGGTACATATACACAATGAAGTACTACTACTCAGCAGAGAAAAACAATGACATCATGAGGTTTGCAGGCAAATGGATGGATCTAGAAAAAAATCATCCTGAGTGAGGTAACCCAGACTCAGAAGGACAAACATGGTATGTACTCACTCATAGGAGGATACTAGATGTAAAACAAAGATGACTAGACTGCTACACAACTCCAGGGAGGCTATCTAGAAAATGGGATCCTAGGAAAGACACAGGGATTGCCCAATGACAGAGAAATGAATGAGATCTACATGAACAACCTGGATGACAGTGGGAGTAATGAAGGGCAAGGTTTGAGGGAAAGAAAGCTTAGGGGAACAGGAGATCCCAGCTGGATCAAGAACAGAAAGGGAGAACAAGGAATAACAGACCATGATAAATGAAGACCACATGAGAACAGGAAGGGGCAGAGTGCTGGAGAGGTCCCCAGAAATCCACAATGATACATCCTCTGTAGACTGCTGGCAATGGTCGAGAGAAAGCCTGATCTGACCTAGTCTGGTGATCAGATGGCCAAATACCCCAATGGTCGTGCTGGAACTCTCATCCAATAACTGATGGAAGTGGACGCAGAGATCCTCAGCTAGGCCCCAGGTGGAGCTCCAGGTGTCCAACTGTCGAGAAAGAGGAGGGACTGTAAGAGTATGAATTGAGACCAAGATTGGAAAAGCACGGGGACAAATAACCAAACTAATGGAAACACATGAATTATGACTATATCCTATTAATGCTGTGATTTATCCATTCTGCTACTAGTGGACAGATGGTTTGAAATGATGTGGTTTGGGCACTCATTGTGTCTCCTTTACAGGTGTAAAGGAGAACCCAGGAGTGTCCTCAGCCTTATCTCATGGCACTGATTAGTTTCCAAAGCATTTATACCAATAATCACACCAGCCCACAGGTCCCATTAAGTAGGTCCTTTTTCCATCACTCTTGGTATTTTCAGGCCTCTTCTAATAAGCCCATCTACAGAGACTAAGTGAGTATTCTTGGGGAATTTCATTTGCATTTCCTAATTGTAACACAGTAGCCAGATTTTCATGTGCTTGTTGGTTAGTCCTGTTTTCTCTAAAGTGCCCTGTTATACCTTCGTTTTAGTAGTAAGCTGTCAGTTTTCAAATATGTAGGAGTTCAATGTTCTCATATTCAGTTTGCCATTTTTTAAACTAGTCATGTTGTGAATAGAGAGTGGGGGCTTAAAGGACACTAATAACATGAATTATTTGAGACTTGATCTGCAGCCTATCCCCATGAGCATGGTCAATATCATAAATATTTCTATGAGCCTGAAAAGAGTAAGTCTTGTCCAGATGTGTTGTGTTGAATTAAACATGCCCATGGCTATGCACCTGATTAAGCTTATTGGCTCCTGTTTTTATCTCCTTGATCAGTACAGTTCTGAAAGAAGTATGTTTGGACTTCCAGTTACATAGATATATTACTTCCTGTTTCTTGTGTCTTTCTGGTAACTTGACCCTTGTATCATTAACAAGCCATACCAGCTTTATCTCATTTAGCACTTGTCTAGTACATCATTTTATATTACTTCTCTTATAACCATTTTGAGGCTATGGTTAAAGATGTGCACATATTAAATGGAATATTATTACATCAGAAATATTGGAAAAGGTCCTTAAAACTAAATGATTAATTCCATTCAAATTTTAATAATGTTGTTCTAACTTTTACATGGGTGAGATCTCAAATTTATGTTCTTGTAAACACTAATATCTATGAACATATTTTTAGCATCTTATATTCTACTTCAACATGCTTTTACTGTGCTCCTTTCTTATTTCTTTTCTGTTTGGATTTTAAACTTGCAAATTTATCTGTTTAACCTAAAGCAAATTAAGATAATTGTCCTCCTCAAAAACAAAAGACACATACATTTAAACTTTCTTTTTTATTTTATAAGGAATACTTTAATTTCTTTAGAAAGAATCATATTACTAATGTTCTCATCAAGAACTCTATAACTAACATGTAAAGAAATTAAATTCTTTGTCAGAAATAACCTGCTTCAATAATTAGTAAATTTTTTGGCATCTGATTTTTTTTTAATTTTCTTTTTTTTAAGAGATTTTCTATTCATTTTACATATCAATGTCAGATTCCCCTGTTCTCCCTCCTCCCACCACTCAGCCTTTCCCCCCAACCCACCCCCCATTCCCATCTCCTTCAAGGCAAGGTCTCCCTTGGGGAGTCAGCAGGGCCTGGTACATTCAGTTGAGGCAGGTCCAAGCCCCTCCTCCCTGCACCAAGGCTGAGCAAAGTGTCTCAGCATAGGCACTAGGTTCCAAACTGCCTGGGGGGCCCCTAAACAGTTCAAGCTAAACAATTGTCTCACTTATCCAGAGGGCCTAGTCCAGTACCATGGGGGCTCCTCAGGTCCACACATGGTTCACAGTTCATTTGTTTCCACTAGTTTGGCTAGTTGTCTTTGTACTTCTTCCAATCATGTTCTCAATATCTCTTGCTCATAGAATCCCTTCTCTCTCATCAATTGGACTCCATAGCTCTGTCTGGGCCATGGCGGTGGATCTCTGCATCTGCTTCCATCAGTCACTGGATGAGGGTTCTATCATATTATTTATTTATTAGTGGCTATCAAGAAGTCTAGGATATTTGAGTCTGACCTTGAACTCTTGCTCCTTCTGCTATGACCTCCTCAGAACTGAGATTACAGGCCTGAGTCATCTTGCCTGTTTATTCAGTGATGGAGGCTTCTTTCATTCATGTGATACTAACACTGTACCAACAGAACCAAGCCCCAGCTCCCTGATGAAAGTTTAAATGACCCTGCAGTTTCCAAAATTCAAACCCCGGTCTTCAGAAATGGCAGCAAGCACTCTTACTCTCTGAACCATCTTGCTAGTCTGCTTTAAGAATACTTTTTTTTTTTTTTATCTTGCTCGGGGTCTTAGCTGGGGTCACCTTTGTAGATTCCTGGGAGATTCCCTTGTGACAGGTTTTTACCTAAGCCCAAAATACACCCCCCTCCCCCGTTTCCAGTACTCTTCCCCTTAGTCCCCACATCTCCAACACGATCTCTTGTGTTCCCATCCTCACCTGTCTCAGTCCACTCACCAAATCTCTTCTATTTCCCTGAGGATAGTAGCCTGAACTGGCCATCTCCTGTGACAAAATTGGTGCCTAGCCCAGTTGTCATCAGAGAAGCTTCATCTAGCAACTGATGGAAACAGATGCAGACCCACAGCCAAAGCTCAGAGAATTCTGCATAAGAGAAGGAGAAAGGATTGTAGGAGCCAGAGGTGTCAATAACACCTCAAGAAAACTCAAGGGAATTGACTAATCTGCACTCATAGGGGCTCACAGAGACTGAACAGACAAACATGAAGCCCACACAGGATTGACTTAGACACTGCATATATGTTACAGTTGTATAGCTTGGTCCTTTGTGGTACTCCTAACAGAGGAAATAGTAGCTGCCTGAGACTTTTTTTTTTTTTTTTCCCGTTTTTCAAGACAGGGTTTCTCTGTGTAGATTTGTGCCTTTCCTGGAACTCGCTTTGGAGACCAGGCTGGCCTCGAACTCACAGAGATCCACCTGGGATTGAAGGCAGACCACCCCCTGGCTGCCTGAGACTCTTTTACTGGCTTTTGGGACCCTACTCCTCATACTGGGTAGCCTTGCCCAGCCTTAATACAAGGGGAAGTGCTAATCAGCCTTAATACAAGGGGAAGTGCTAAGTCTTACTGCAACTTGATTTGCCATGTTTTGTTGATGCTCATAGGAGACCTGCCCTGTCCTGAACAGAAACAGAAGAGGAGTAGGTTGGAGGGTGAGAACAGAGGTGGGGCAGGGAGATAGACTGGGAAGAGAGGGGGGGAACTGAGGGTGGGATGTAAAATAAATAAATACATAAATTTATTTAAAATTAAAACAAAGTAAAAAATTGAAATAAAAAAATATATTATTTTTCTTCCTTGTTCTGTCATATTTCTGTGTCTGTGTCTTGGAGTTTAGCAGGATGTTTTTCTAATTAGTTTAAGCATATGTTTCTTATTTATCCCCCTTCAAATATTATTGTTCACAAATCTGAATATTCTTGGCAGTTATCATTTAAATATAAATTGTTAAAAGCATAAATCAATTAAGTATTTTCAAATTTAAAATTCTCAATTTTTAATTTTTGTGATTAATTAAGTAAATAAATAAAAGTCTATGTTCCAATATCAGACTGCACCTTCTAACTTCAGTATGACATTGATGAGAATTTACCTAACTGATTCCTGCTTCGGTTTCCTTGTGTATAAAATGAGATAACAACAACAATAATAATATCAATATTACACTGCAGCAACATTTCCCAGGAAATATTAAATGTATCTATAAATATTACTTCTAGTTCAACTGACAATCATTTCTATTTTCACTCTCTACAAATCTGATCAGCTATTTGTAGGACTACAAAGATTCAAAACTTTAATAATTTTTGAATAGCTTTTCTCATTGTCTTCCCACTCTCCTCTGAGATGTTTTCATTTTTATCTTAACTTGAGAACAAGTATCAATAAACTCTGCTAACTTACTCATTAATGTCTAACAACTTCCTCTCTCATGAATCTCTGCATTTTGTCCCTACAGATTTTCATCCAGAGCATGTTATGTTTTTGTATGTTGTGCTGATGCATTTGAAACCGTGCATGTTTATAACAGTTTTTTTTTTTTAATGCAACAAATGAGGCATATTCCTCTATTAAGAAAACCTAAGAAAGCAGAGCATGGTGGCACATGCCTATAAGCTCAGCACGTGTGCCCAGGGTGATGGTGTCAGCTATAGGAGTATTTTTGAGTTCAAAGACAGCCTGGTCTACAAATTGCATTGCAGGCAAGCCTGGTGAGATCCTGCCTCAAACACAAAACAAAAATAAATGTAGAAAACACTGACTACCATTTTTCGCTAGTAAAGATGTGGTTCATAAATTGGTCAATGACAGAGATAACTCATGCCTCTCAGATAGATTGGACAAGGCCCCTCCATCTTTCCAGTGTATTCCCACCATGACTCCTCTCATTTTTCTTCCAAGCAGCTCCCAGGTGAGGACTTAGCATCATGGACTGCTAGCTGTTCATTGTCTTCTGGGGTGTGATTGTCCATCCTCCAAAAGTCCAAGCTAGGGTCCTGACCTTTAGCTCTCCAGTGGGAGTGCGTCCTTAGCATTTTTGGAGTAGCTGCTACAGAATAATGCTTTATAATGTGATTTGTTTGTGTTTTCTTAATACCCCTTTGCCCTTATAGAAACTCCTTTACTTTCTTGACAGATCATTTCTGCAAGTTTAAGAGTTTCTTTAAAACACATTTCTGTTACATATTTTTTAGTAGGAGGAGATTTTAGAAGAACTCATCTGTTATAATGTCAGGATGAGAAATTGGTGCTTAATCTCCAAAAAAAATTAAATTATATAAGAATTCAACCCAATGAATATGTCAGCTTATTAGATTTCTGTCATTAATAAAAAGGCTTTAAAGCAGAAATGGATATTTATGCATCTGAAAAATGTGTTTGATTTTCTTTGACCTGAAACACACACACACACACACACACACACACACACACACACACACACACACACACACACACAGGTGGTGCAGAGAGAGAGAGAGAGAGAGAGAGAGAGAGAGAGAGAGAGAGAGAGAATGAAGTTGTATGAAATATGTTGAAATAGGTCTTACTTGTTAGAAATTGGACTGTATAAAAAAGAGAAGAGAGATTTTCATGGGATAAGGACCATCAACAGCAAAGGCACTTGATGTTTCTAGTTAGTTGACAAGTGCTGACAGCGGTTGATTGCTTTGTTACATTTGCTAAATGGTTTTCACAATCAGGGCTAGTATATCTCAACAAAAGAGGCCACCCAATCTCAAGAATGTTATGTAACTTTTCCCTAAGCTAAAATTGAGCACAATTTACCAAAGCCATTTTGGCTAAGTAAACACAATTTTAAGCACGTATTTATATCAAACTTTATTTATAATTCTGTTTTCCAAAAAGAATCTTCATGTGAAAAAAAAATGTAGATTTTTCTGTTAGATCCTCAGAATACTTAACTTTAAATAGAGATGAGAACATATTTTGTAAAAGTAAATTTCAGCAGGAAACTCAGAGAGCTGCTCTCCAAAATATATTCAATGAAGCCAGGCGGTGGTGTCACATGCCTTTAATCCCAGCACTTGAGAGGCAGAGGCAGGCGGATCTCTGTGAGTTCGAGGCCAGCCTGGTCTCCAAAGCAAATTCCAGGAAAGGCACAAAGCAACACAGAGAAACCCTGTCTTGAAAACAAACAAACAAACAAACAAAAAAACAACTTTAGGGGTTGGGGATTTAGCTCAGTGGTAGAGTGCTTGCCTAGCAAGCGCAAGGCCCTGGGTTCGATACTCAACTCCACATACAAAATATATATTTATATATATATTCAATGGTTTTCTAGAAGGTACTGCCAAAAACAAACAAAAAAACAAAAACAAAAACAAACAAACAAAAAACCTTTCCTCTTAATAAGAAGTATCAATTTGCTGTATGTATAGATTGAGAGCTCTAAAATTGTCTGCTCATTTTTTTCTGAGAAGGCTCTGAAATATTTGCATAAGACAAAAAAATTGTATAATGTATGGTATAGTAGGACAAGTTTCTAGCTTCCGTGTTCATAAAGAAGCTGTACACATGTCTGGTGACCTGCTGCACACAAATCTTCATGATAGTCATGTGTTAATGAATGTATTTATGAGTTCTAGGAACTTGAAGGTCTGAGGTAATTCAGAAATTTAGTTCCTGACAGCTGGTTCGTGGACAAGGAGATATTTTGTGATAATGTTACCACAACTCCATATAGGGTATAGTTGTATGCATGTAAACACACACATAAACACACACATAGAGACAGGCACACACAGAGAGATGGACAAACAGACAAACAAACACACAGACACAGACAGACATAGACACAGACACAGACACACACACACACACACACACACACACACATGCATGCACACACACACGCACATGCAAACACACACCATTTTCTGAGAAACATTTTGTGAAATGGTAAAACTTTCTCCCTGTGGTTGACCACACAGCTAACCATTAACACCTAGACCCTATGATTTACAATGATTTAAACATACACAAGGGAAAATGCCAGGGCTTCAAACTCTGCACCAAAACAAACAAACAAACAAATAAATGCACAAATAAAGGAAAATATCTGATTCCAAAATTTTCCAAATTATCTTACTGACCAAAGACACAAATGCCAACTTAGTTGACCTAAAGAATGAATTGAAAGTTAAGAAGGCAGTAGGACACTGTTCTGAAAGCCTGTTTGCTTTAAGACATTATTCCACTTTCTGAATGTTTGATGCTATTCTTTGAAAACCGAGGGATTGGTACTGCATCTTAGATACTGTAATAGTTTACATCATTGCTTACATCCAGCCAAATTGGTTAGAGAGTGAAGTCTAAATCAAAGAAACAAGCAAAAAGTATATGGTTGTAACTCAGTTTTCAATGTCTGCCAGATAATCTGACTTTGTTTCTCAAGTATAGGATGTTTCTAAAATCTTTGAAAAAAGTTAAATTTTTGTAAAATAATGTACAGATTCAGTAAGTTAAAAGCTTATTATTGCCTTCTCAGAAGGACTCAATTGTTCGTTTCTGTGATCACTATTCTATGAATAGTTACTTTTTTTAAAATATCAGTACTATCTTGTGATTTTAGTGTTCATCTCTTTCTAAGCTGTTGTATACGAGCTTGCCCTCCATGCTTGCTTCTTCCATTTATCCCTTCTTTATCTTCTCTTATTATTTCTTCTCCCTCCCCTTCTCCTTCTCCTCCTCCCTTCCCTCTCCCATTCCATACACCCCAAGCTAGAGTAGAATTCACTACGTGACTTACAATAACCTTGAATGTATGATTCTCCCTCCTCCACTTCGTGAGTTCTGGGTTTGAAAGAATGCTTCTCCATGAAATTTTGGGAATCTAACCCAGGATACCCCAGCATACTGCAAACCATGTAATCTACATAAATTGCTTCATCTTCTGCCTAAGCTTGAATGGTGATGGATAGCTCCTGTAAAAGGGTTCCTCTCCAGATTTGCTACTCATTATTTCCTTTGCATCAACAGCTTGCTAGGTTTGACCTTCAAGCTATCCCAAGAGAGTGTTACAGAGCGCTTAAGTCATTTTGTGAATTCTGCTCCATGACTCGTTGACTTATTCTTCAATTTATTATTTCCTGAGTGTCTACAAGGTGCCAGGTACTCTTGTGGATTTTGAAATATACATAAAAAATAAACTGAGCATACTGTAAGTCCTTCTTTTGTTCTCTTGGGAAGATATATACATAAACCAAATGATAAAAACTGAGAATGTTCCACATAAGTACTATAGAACAAAATAAGGTTGATAAAGGCATGTGCGCAGATCTGTGTGCCAATGCACTTGTGTACATGAGCATTCATACATATATAGAGGAAAGGAGAGGAGAGGTAGCTAACTGTATTCAGTAGGGTTAGAAAAAGCAGCAAAAGTAGAATAGACTAGAAAAAATGGAAAAACAGGTTATTCAGCTCCTTTGGAGAAAGAAGGCTCTTACTAAGAAAACAAGCCTAAGAACCAGAGTAACAAATATGTTTGGCATGCTCAGGGATCCGTGAGAAATATTAAGCATGGGTAAATTGAGTGTCTTTTGTTCTACTTCTTGGGAGAAAGGAGAGTAAACACATCTTCTTATGAGTTGCCTTGGACATGATGCCTTACAGCAGCAATAGAAAAGGAACGAAGGCAGGGACTTTGAGGTCACGCGGAAAGGGATGGTAACAACATCTGCAGTTGTTTGTCTATGTTCTAGATAGAACAAGCACAATAAAACCCATGGTATGATGCAAAAAAGCTGTATTGTGTTGCCTAAAAGCCTCCATTAGCTGTGTGAGTTGTCAAACTTTTTCTTGCCTCTGGTCGGCTTCCTCCTTTTGGGAGTTTACCTTTACTTAAATGATGATAGGGTATGTGTGCTCAGTTCTTTGTTTCAGGAACATATAACTGGAATTGCCTATGGAAGTACCCCCAAATCTATTATCAGCTAATATCAGTGATAGTCTATCTCTCAATAAATACCAGTCAAGAAATTTTAATTTGTTATAAGGATTCATGGCATACAATGTATAACAATTTTCTTATTTAGGAATAAGTTATTTATGAATATTTCTGGCAACAAAATTCCTGAAAATATGACTGATACATCCTTTCTAAATCTTCATTTTAAGTAAAAGTTGGGAGTTCATAAGATAGCAAGTTATTAGAGTGTTAGCTGCTTAAACACTGCGCCAAAGCTCTGATCACAGTATTCAAGCAAAAAGCTGAGCAGAGTGGCATTCACCCATAACCAAGGACTGGGAGGAGAGAGGGAGGAGACAAAAAGATCCCAGGGTGGTCCTTGGGCCAGACAATCTAGCCAATCAATGAGTTCTGGCTTCAGTGGGAACTCCCGTTCTGAAAAACAGATGGAGAGCTAGTGAGATGGCTCTGTGGGTAAAGGCACTGGCTGGCAACCTAAGTTGGATTCCTGGGTAGCAGAAGGAGCTAACTCCTACAAATTATCCTCTGACCTGCACATGTGCTCACGGGCACACAAAAGCATACACATGTGTACACACATACACTCATGTGGGAAGGGAGAGAGGAGAGAGAGAGAGAGAGAGAGAGAGAGAGAGAGAGAGAGAGAGAGAGAGAGAAAGAGAGAGAGACTTGAAGATGGTACCTTGTTATCTTGTTACCTCTAAAGATGAAGGACAGGGGCACAAGTCAACAAACACAAGTGGCCAACAGAAGTGTTCCAGTCAGTGAAATGGACTCCTCTGTAGCCTCCATAGACAATGCAATTTTACCAATCATTTTGTTTTAGTATTTCTGACCTAGGGAACTATAAGATAATAATCAGAAATGTTTCAAACCACTGAGTTTATGATGAAGTTTATGCAAATAAAAGGAGCATACATCGTCATTTTTAGAGTATTGCTGTGATTGAAAGTCTGAGAGTTGCTGCTTTAGAAAGCAGGCATGACAGGTCTATTTAAAAGCAGTCAGAGCTTTTGAAGTTTGAAAGTTTCTGAACATTATAGGGCACTAATAATGTAGCAATAGAAACAGCATGTGATTACTCTAGCTAAATGATGCCATAAACACATTTAAAAAAAAAAATTAAAGTCTCTACTGACCTCTTTTTCCAAGATACACCAGAGTCAAGTTTTGCTCTAGAAGATGGATCTAAATGAGCTTTCCGTGTAGAACTCTTTAAGGGTGACATTGCTCTTAGACTCACGTTACTTTCTCACAGCACAGTAATGGGACTCTGGAAGTGAGAGGTGGGATTGTGATCTAAAAGGAGATTTATCAATAAAATGTTTTGTTTAATCAAATCTTTTGAGTTCACTAGTTGTCTTAGACACATAAGAATAATTTGAACCTGTCTTAATTTTTTCTTTGCTGCGTTAAGACAGCATGTCCATAAATGAAATCATTTAATTTAGACCCACTGTTCCAGAGGATCTATGACCATCATGATGAGGAGCATGGCCACATGCAGGATGGCATGGAGCAGGAACAATAGCTCAGGATTTGCATCTTGATTCACAAGCAGGAGCCCAAAAGACTAAGACTGGGAATGTTATGAGCTTTTGAAATATCAAAGCCTGCCTCCATTGACACAACTTTTACAAAACCATACCACCTAAGCCTTTCCAAATAGTTCCGCCAAATGGAGACCAAGTATTCAGACAAGCCTATGAAAGCCATTCTTTTTCAAATCATTACAGAACCTAAGACTGTTTCACAGTGTGGTTTAAAGCTTTGTTTCAAATGTAAAACATAGCTTTCAAGACTTAGATGCCTCTGCAGTACTGGTTTTTCAGAAGAAATTGCAATGTAAGTTATTTTCAAGCAACATAGATTGTAACTGTCAGGTTTTAATTCAATAATGGTTTTTATTATGCCAGCCCAGTGTTCCTTCTCAGAACACCAGTCATGCATCCTGGCCATTGCATTTGCAGGTCAACTGATCACTGAAATGGTCTATGATAGTCTTGGCTGGGTTTGCTTCAAAGTAACAAATTGAGTCTTGGTCGACTTCATGTTGGAAATTTTTAAGAGCACAAGAGGCACAAAGTATTAGCATCCAAGCACATTTAAAACACATTCTGCTTGTAACAAATCCCCTATGTCTGCCTTCTCAATGAGCAGAGTAATATCAATAGAGTATCAATGAAATGACTGGCCATCATGGGAGGAGGCAAAGGAAAATACTGACTAAATTAGTATCACATCCATTAAGGACCGACTAACAGAGCATAGCTTAAGTGATCAGAAGAGAAAGCTCAAAAAGATATGCATATAAAGAAAACCATGTGCAACCAAAAAGTAGGAACAAGCAAAGTCTGACTCTCTAGACACTGCCTCTCTGTCATTGAGCACCAAATATTTTTGTCTGTGGCTTTCTGGTCAAATTTGAAGTTTGCAACTTTAGGTTGTAGCAACCAAAGACTGACTCTGTATATACTGCCTCTCTGTCATTGAGCACCAAATATTTTTGTCTTTGTGGCTTTCTGGTCAAATTTAAAGTTTCATGAAAAGCAAATCTGGCTTAATTTAGGCCATGTGGTGCTCCCTAAGTTAGATACCCAGGCATAAGCATATGACTATCATCTTCTTCCATTTTGTCTTTCTTGTTTACAATTTAAGATGAAGTGTAAACTTCATTTTATGGAGTGTGGGGCTGAATTTTGTAGAATTGGCTGTCATCTTTGCTGTGGTTAAATGTGTAAGTACATCTAAGATGTTTGCATTTCACTCAAAGGAAATAATCTGCCACATCATTCTTAGAGTGAATCCTAAATAAAATTTAGAAAATGTTGATGATTGGGGATTAATAGATACCCTTCCTAAAGCTGGTGGTGCTCATTTCTCACAATCCCACATGAATGAGTATATTTTGAAATAGGACAGGGGAGAATGAAGGAAAAGAGGAAATATATTAATATCAATCTAACCTGGAAATAGGTCTATCATTTTAAATTCACTGGAATCATTCCATCATTCAGTGATCTCAACCAATCACATATGATCAAAAACCTATAAACATGTATGAATGTATGATGTCAGATATTGGTAGAAGAAAATAAGTAATATTGAATGAAACAAGGATAATCACATTTGAATAAAGCCCTTATATATCAGAAATACTACACAATATATAAAAATTTATATTACTTAAAACTTATCTCTAGGGACCAGTGAGATATGTCAGGTGATGAAGGTGCTAGTCATGCAATCTGATAACCTGAGTTCTATCCCTAGAACCCAAATAGTGAAAGAAGGACCTCTGTAAGCTGTCTACTGATGTCTGTATGCACACCATTAGATGATGATGTCTATATGCTCAATCACACAAATAAATAAATAAATGCATACTTTAAATATACATATGGAAACATTTACACAACATACTAAATATTGTGCTTATCTTACATGTTGGTCACTGGATGAGCACTGAATAGTGCAGTTGCCATTTTTCCCTTAACATTATTATTCTTGATTTTATTCATACAAGATAATTTGATCATGATTTTTCCACTCCACCATCCCCTACCCCACCTTCCTATCTACCCAAAATCATGCACTCTCTCACTCTTTATCTCTTTCTCTCTCAAAAAAAGATCAAAACAAATAAGTTTAAAAAATGACAAAAATTACAAACAAACAAACAAAGCACACACATACACAGACACACACAAACATGAATTTCATTTTGTGTTGGCTAACTACTCCAGGGCACTGGGCCAGCCTTGGAGTGGGATTAGTATACTAAGTGTCACTCTACTGTATAAAACTCTTTTTCTAGCAGTTATCAACCACAAGTAGCTTCTTGAATAGGGATAGACTATTGTGTACCTCTCCATGCTGGAATTTTGTCTGACTTGAACTTGTCCAGATTTTATGCGTGCTGTCATAGTCTCTTTGATTTTATATATGTTATCAGCCCTGTTGGGCCTGGAAGATACTGTTTCCTTGAAGTCATCCACCACATTTTGTTCTTGCAGTCTTTCCTTCAGCTTATCCATATAGAACCTTAAGGGGAGGGTCTGATACAGACATCCTATTTAAGGCTGTGTGCACCGAAGTCTCCCATTCTCTGCACTTTGTCTAGTTGTCAGTCTTTGTGCTAATTTGATCTACTGCAAGAAGAAACCTCTCTGATGAGGGCTGATGGTTGTTCTTCTCTATGGGCATGTGAATATGCCATATAAGAGTTATTTTATTGCTCTGCTCCTTTAGCAAAATAATAACTGTAATGGGTTTTCCCCTAGAGTCCATGAGATATCTAGTTTCAGTCTATTGGTCACTTTAGCAGTATCAGATATGGGTTCTATCTTACAGAATGGGCCATAAAGTCAATCCAAAAGGGATCCGACATTCCCATAAAATGTGTAGCACTATTGCACCAGTATATCTTGTGGGCAGGTAGCTATTTTGTAGGCTCCATGGTTCATAGCTGGGTGATACCAAAGGTTACTTTCTCTTCTGGTAGTATATATTAACTATGATGGCTTAAATAAAAATGACCCCCATAGGTTCATATATTTGAATACTTGGTTCCCAAATAGTCAGTGTTTGGGAAGGATTAGAACTGTGTAACCTTGGAGGAGGTATCACTTGGAGCAGGCCTTGGGGTTTCAAAAACCCATGGGATTTCCAATTAGCTCTCTCTACCTTGTGTTTGTATATGAGATGAAAGCTCTCAGCTACTACTCCAATTCCATGCCTGGCCACCTGCCTGCTTGCTGCTGTATTCATTATAATGTTCTTAGACTTACCTTTGAAATCATGAGCCCCCAATCAACACTTTCTTCTATAAGTTGACTTGACCATGCTGTCTGTTCACAGCTGTAGGAGAGTGGCTAAGACAGTACTTTCCAGCACCATGAATGACAGTCTGTGGGCGTGAAGCTTTTAGTTGTGCATCAGCTCAGTTTCATGACACCAACAAGTGGTGCCTTCAACAATATGGCCCTAACTACTGTCAGGTGGTTGTGAGTAACAAATACCATTAGCAACAACCTGTGATATTTGGGAGTGCTCTGTGGAACCCCTTTTCCAGCAACTCAACAAAATTAACTCATTCCTGAAATGGGGGAGTCTATTTTGGACATTGTCTCCCCAATTATTTGGTGACTCCATTTAAGTTCCTTTCATATATGTTTATATTTTAGGAAGCTTTACATTATTAGTTTTTCTGGTGGCTTTTCAAAATGCCTATAGAGTTAGTTGTTCGTCCTGTATTCCTCCTTTCCCTGAGTGTCCCATTTCCCTGCCTATTTAACTCTACTCTAGTTTCTCCTTCCATTTATACCTCTATATCCTATTCCCCCTTCCTTGAAACATTATCTCCTGCACACTGCTTCCCTCCCCTCCCACCACCCTTACTAGCTACCTAACCTCTGTGATTGTTCTAATTGAAACACACATATCTAAAGCTTAAAAGATAACTTCCCCCATATAAGAGAAAACATGGAATGTTTGTCTTTCTGAGTCTCTGTTACACTACTCAGGATAATTGCATCTAGCATAACCCATTCACATGCAAATCTGATTTTTCTTAAGAGCTGGATAATATTCCCTTGTATAAATGTACCACGTGTTCATTATCCATTTGTTTCTCAGCTGATGTAAGCTGTTTCTAATTTATGGTTATTATGAATAGAGCAGCGAAGAAGGATGAGCTATCTCTCTAGTAAGATGCAGAGTCCTTTGGGTATATGTTGAAGAGTGGTATAGCCGGATTTTGTGATAGATTTATTTTCAGATTTTTAAGAAACTTCCACATTGATTTCCATAGGGGCTGTGCCACTTTGCTCTCCCATCATTGCCATGATCAACAAACAAGTTTTCCCCTTTCTCCATAGTCCTTGCCAGCATCTACAGCTATTATTTTTATTAATTTTGGACATTCTGACTGTATGTAGTAAGATGAAATCTCAAAATAATTTTAATTTGCATAATTAATTGGTTAAGGATGTTGAACATTTTTCTATGCGTTTCTTAGCCATTGTTTAATAACTCTCTGTTTAGTTCTATACCCTATTTTTAAATTGGGTTATTTGTTTCCTTGATGTTCAGTTTTTATAGTTCCTTATATATTCTAGATACTAACCCTCCATCAGATCTATAATTGGTAAATAATTCCCTCCATTCAGTAGGAATTTAAACAGTCAGCTTAATTCTAAGTTTTCTATTCTTTAAATACTGAAAATGCACAGCAAAAACAATAAGAATGCAAAAAGAATTATTTACATCACATTCACACCCTGGATAAAACCAATGGCTCTCTGCCCTCCCCACTGCAGAGTGATGAAAATAAAGCAACAAAAGGGGTGAATACTGTGTTTTACAGATTCTTGTCTTGGAAAATGGCTGTCTTATCCTCTGACAAAAGCAAGATGTTTGCACCAAAACACAGTCTGACTCAATTAAATGACAATGCATTTTCATCAGATATACATGGTGGAAAAATTACTATTTAATTTTAATTAAAATGATTTTAAATTTAGAAAGTTTCAGACATTGGCATTTGTATTTTCAATTGAAGGCAAAACAGGGTGTTAATATATTTGCATACTTCTACACTGATATTAAAGACCAGATTTGGCTCATGAAAGCACCAAGCCTAGAAATACCTTAAATGTTTGTTAAAAGAAACCACAAATTGGGGCTGGAGAGATGGCTCAGAGGTTAAGAGCACTGACTGCTCTTCCAGAAGTCCTGAGTTCAATTCCCAACAACCACATGGTGGCTCACAACCATCTGTAATGAGATCTGGTGCCCTCTTCTGGTGTGCAGGCATACATGCAGGCAGAACACTATATACATAATAAAAATAAATAAATAAATAAATAATTTTTTTTTAAAAAGGCCGGATGGTGGTGGCACATGCCTTTAATCCCAGCACTCAGGAGGCAGAGCTAGGCAGATCTCTGTGAGTTCGAGGCCAGCCTGCGCTACCAAGTGAGTTCCAGGAAAAAGGCGCAAAGTTACACAGAAAAACCCTGTCTCAAAAAAAACAAAAAAACAAAAAACAAAACAAACAAACAAAAACCCCACAAATGTCACATTCTAATATAACATATTAACAGATGTTAGAGAATATAAAATATTAACAGCTGCTAGAGAGTTGGTTTAAATGGTAGAGCTCACACTGTGTGAGCAAGGGGACCTGAGTTTAGATCCCCAGCAGCTATGCAAAAGCGAAGCTATTATCATGCTCCTGTATTTCCAGCACTGGGAAAGAGAGCAGGTAGACCATGTTGTTCATCGACAGGCAGCCTAGTCAAATTAATAAGCTGTAGATTCAGTGAGAGACTCTGCCTCAGAAATAAAGTGAAACATGTTTGTTAAAACAAGTAACATTTACTTCTGATCTCAGTATGAACATGTTCACTTGTTCATATACAACACACACACACACACACACACACACACACACACACACACACACGGTAACAATGAATCACAAGTAGAATTGATAATATCTCAAAAGTTTCTTATTTGATAAACTAAGAGGAATCATCAATAAAGTTAAATACCAATGTAGAAAATAACGATAGCATAATGATATTTTCATGACAGTTAAAAAACAGTTAAAGAAAGAAATGCCAATTGATTGATGTGGGAGGGCCAAGCCTACTGAGGGCAGTGCTACCCTTGAAAAAAGTGATCCTATGTTATGTAAGAAAGCAGGGTGAGTATGTGGCAGAGGCATCAAGCCAATAAGCAGCATTCCTCTGCAGCCTCTTCAGGAAGCTAGTTCCTGCTTCCAATTTCCAGGTTCCTGCCCTGACACATGTCAGTAACATACTATAGTTAACTGAAAGTGTAAGCCAAATAAACCCTTTCCTCCTCCAAAAAGGAAAGAGCAAAAAGAAAATAAAAACCTAATGATCAGTTTATTTGAAAGTATTTAATAATTTTTAGCAGGCCTAGATGCTCATATAAAATGGATAAAAATTGACAAATTAAATGTTTTCTGTTTGGGATAGCAAAATAAAGACGAAGTTACTAGTTTAACGAGTAATAATATAAAATAAGAAATTATACATAAATTTGTGGTGGATAGCCATCCCAGCATTGGCCTGGAAGTTCCAACCCCCATTGAGGCTTCAGTAATGGCCATGCCCACAAGGCGGGGCGGAGGAGGAAGCAGAAGACCCAAGATAAAGAGGGTGCCAGATCTCATTACAGATGGTTGTGAGCCACCATGTGGTTGCTGGGAATTGAACTCAGGACCTCTGGAAGAGCAGTCAGCGCTTTTAACCTCTGAGCCATCTCTCCAGCCTTTGGAATTCTCCTGTATTTGTTATTTAAAAAAAAAAATCTGGTAATTGGAGAATGCTGACAGATCTGAGAGCTATTAATAAAGTAATTCAGCCAATGGGCTCCCTACAGACTGGGATGCCTTTGCCCTCTCTGCTACCCAAAGAATGGCCTATAATAGTTATTGACTTAAAAGACTGTTTCTTTACCATACCATTACAAGAAAATGATAGAGAAAAATTTGCCTTCACAGTTCCTAATTATAACAATTCTCAGCCAGTCAAGAGATATCAATGGAAGGTTCTCCCACAGGGAATGTTAAACAGCCCTACCTTATGCCAATACTTTGTGCAAAAACCATTGGAGATAATTCGTGTAAAGTTTCCACAATCCATAATTTATCACTATATGGATGATATCCTATTAGCTGATCCAAAGTTAGACACACTAGAAAGCATGTTTGAAGAAATAAAAAAGTTTTGCCTTGCTGGGGACTGCAAATTGCTTCTGAAAAAATACAAAGAGGAGATTCTATTAATTACTTAGGATATAAGATAGAGTTACAAAAAATTAGACCCAAAAGGTACAACTGAGGAGAGATCAATTAAAGACACTTAATGATTTTCAAAAGTTGTTAGGAAGCATTTTCAACTTATGGGGTATCATGGGAATACCCAAAAATGGACTACAAAATTTGACTAATACTCTAGAAGGGGACAAAGAATTAAATGGTCCAAGAGAATTATCAGCCAAAGCTAAGAAGGAATTGGCTCTAGTAGAAGAGACAATTCACAAAGCACATGTGGATCTTGTGGATCCAGAACTTAAGTGCATTCTTGTCATATTCTCCTCCAGACATTCCCCCACAGGTATTTTGATGCAGAGGGAAGATATTATATTAAAATGGATATTCCTACCACGTAAACCAAATAAGAAATTAAAGACATATAGAAAAGATCTCTGATTTGATTCAAAAAGGTAAATTAAGACTTTGTCAGTTGACAGGAATGGACCCAGCAGAAATTGTAGTACCATTAACTAATGAGGAAATTTCATCACTATGGAAAGATAATGAATACTGGCAGAGAGCCTACAGTAACTTTTTGGGAGAGATTAACAACCATTATCCCAAAAGCAAGAGGATAGAATTCATAAAGAAGATTGGATGGGTCCTTCCTCACATTGTATGACACAAGCCAATTTCTGGAGTCCTCACATTCTATACTGAAGCAAATAAATCAGGGAAAGCAGGATACAAATCAGGAGACTTAAGTAAAGTGGTACAAAGTCCATACAGCTCTGTACAAAAGGCAGAACTGTATGCCGTTCTTATGGTACTGATGGACTTCACAGAATCCCTCAATATAGTCACTAACTGTCAATATGCAGAGAGAGTTGTTTTACACATTGAAACTGCTGAATTTATTCCTGATAATACAGAATTAACTTCATTATTCATACAATTGCAGGAAATCATCAGAAAAAGGGAACATCCTATATATATATATATATATATAACACATATTAGATCCCATACAGGTCTGCCAGGACCTCTAGCACAAGGTAATGATGAGATTGATCAGTTACTAATAGGTAATGTGCGAGAAGCCTCAGAATTTCATAAGAAACACCATGTAAGTAGCAAAGGTTTGAAGAAGGATTTCTCTATTACTTGGCAACAAGCTAAGGATATTGTGAAAAAATGTCCTACTTGTTCCTTCTATAACCAAACTCCATTGCCTGCAGGGAGCAATCCAAAAGGTATACAAAAAGTGAAATTTGGCAGACGGATGTGTTTCATTTTGCAGAATTTGGAAGATTAAAGTATGTGCACCATACCATTGACACCTATTCAGGATTTCAGTGGGCAACTCCTATGAGTTCAGAAAAGGCTGATTCTGTGATTACACACTTATTAGAAGTTATGGCCATCATGGGAATACCTGTACAAATTAAGACAGACAATGCCCTGTCATGCCCGCCTCGACCAGCAAGGAAGACGCGATACCGGGATCATTCTTATTACAGTTTAATCAGACCTTTGATTAATTGCATTGTGTCTCTCTCGCCTGGGGCAAGCCTCTCCCAGTACCTAAGTAGGGCTGGGCTGCCAATCCCAAGCAGCCACGTGGGCACTGTCCACAGGTTCACTCATATGCCAGCAGCACACGAATCCAGCCATAGCCAAATAAGGAGCTGTTTACCATAAAGAGTGTTTGCCATCGGGAAGGCAGAGGGTAGAAGCCAGAGCCATCTTTAGGGTGCGGCTACATGCAGCTCTCTACAATGCCCTAACATATGTCTCCAATAAAATGAGACAGTTCTTTGCTTATTACAATATAAAGCATGTTACAGGTATACCACACAATCCCACAGGCCAAGCAGTCATAGAAAGTCAATAGAACTTTAAAGGATATGCTAAATAAACAACAACAGGTAACAATGACTCCTAGAAATAGATTACATAGTGCTTTATTAACCTTAAATTTTCTCAATGCTGATGAGAAAGGAACAACAGCTACAGAGAGACATTGGACAACAGACAAAACTCCTGAGCTAAACCAACCGGTTTATTTCAAAGATGTGTTGACCTCAGAATGAAAACCTGGATGAGGTTGAAGATTAACAGTTATAGTTACAATTTAGTATATATACATATATAATATCTTAGATAGAATATATTAAGTATTAGACTCAGGTTCTTTAGGATAGAACACCTTTTGGAATGATCTTTGTAACATGCCACCTACCCATGCTCTAGACTTCCCTGGATTTCACTATATGTTTTTTGCTTGATATTTGTTTGCACCTATTGTAATTCCAACTTATCTAGGTCATTATCCTTCATTACTCCTGGACAATATTTGATAACCATCTCTTTGTTTATACTCTTGTATTAGGTTAGAACTTTCTTATTTAGACAAAAGGGGGAGATGTAGTGGATAGCCATCCCAGCATTGGCCTAGAAGTTCCAACCCCCATTGAGGCTTCGGTAATGGTCACGCCCACAAGGCAGGGTGGAGGAAGAAGCGGAAGACCCAAGATAAAATTGTTTTTCAATTTTATTATGCCTGGTAACAAGGCCATGTTGAGAAGGGAGATTTATTATATTTCTTATAAGCATGGCTGAATTCTTAAAAGAAATAAATAAAGTTGGTTTTATTGGTTTTGTATCTGTTAGAAAATGTGTAATTTTTGACTTAATAACAGAGACAATTTTCAGTCTTCAGCCCTAGTATAAAAAGATTTTCCATAGCTATGACCATGCTGTTACCATGTGCAATATTTAAATGTCTACAGTCAGAATATGAAACCTGATCAAAAACATAGATAGAACATAATGAGATCCTGTTGTTTGAAGATATATCAACATATGCTAACTCAAATAAGACTGATTAGAAAAATTGATGACATACAGGCTTTTTAGATTGGGAGTTTTATTCTTTTTGTTCATTTTTTACTTTTTACCATCTACTTAAAGATTGGACATTTGATAAAACAAGTTAAAATATTGATCTACTGAGCACACTTGGATATGTGATTATAAATTAAACACCACTAAAACAATTTAATATCAGACAAGATATGAAATATTATAAAAGAGTGAAGCAAAAGTAACAATTGAAAAAGTCAATATGGAAGTCTTTAGAGTTGGCATAATGGTTAAGAACAATTGTTGCTCTTTTACAGGATTCTTGATTAATTCACAGCACCCACATGGCAAAACTCAGAACCACCTCTAACTCCAATCCCTGGGTATCCCTCACCCTCTTTTTGCCTCTACAGTCACCAATTATGTACTTGGTGCACATACATACATGCAGGCTAAACTCCCATACACATAAAAACACTAAAATACATCTAGAAAATTAAATATTGGGTTGCTCACCAACCTAAGACAGAGAGCCTGTGTGCCTGGGCAGGTGTCTCCATGATAGGTAAGGTGACCTGCTGAAGTCCATGCAACCTACGTCAGAAGCTCATTTTTTAGTAAAAGGGGGAACCTGTAGGGCCCTGGCCCCATTTTGGGAAACTGTTGACTTGCTTGCTGACCTTGATCTTGATATCCTCCCTATGCTAATTCCCTGCCAGGTTCCACCCTCTTGAATGCTTAAGGGAAGTTCTTTGTCTGTGTATCCTGCATATTGGGCTTTAACAGCTTAAATGCAAGAGTGTAAAACATTGTAGTGAACTTCTGCCTAGGGTTCTCCCATTGTACTGAAAACCTGTATTTAAGACCTCCTCCTTCCTTCAATAAATGGCATTCGACATTCAAAAAAAATTAATTAATTAAAAATATTAAATAGAAATAAAATATGCTTAATGAACAAGCACTAGTGAATGGTATGACAGCTTTAAGAGGCCAAAAACCTAACTGAGGGTCCTAAATAAACTGGTAAAAAATTATGATTTCAAATTAAATGTGCAGCTAATATCAGATATGTGTCTTTAAGTTATTTAATGTAGATGATTCCTTAGTATTAATAATTTATCAGAAAATTTGAAGAATGCCTTTGGGATTTTTATGAGGAGACCATTTATCACTGCTCTAGAAGGGGTGGGACCTGGGAGAAGGGAGCTGATAATGAGGCAGACTAAAGTTTCCTTCAATAGCCAACTTTATTTAAAGCCTCAGACAATTTGTACTCCCAGAGTTAAGAAAGGACACCTGAGTAAAATTCTCATGAGTTCAAGCTGTACACAATCACAATGACAAACCACACATGGCAAAACATGCTTTTCCATAAACGAATATAAAAATAGCTTAAACATTTAATTGAATAACACCAGTGTGATAGCAGAAAGCACAAAGGTATACAAAGCGTGAGGACCAGGAACTAAGTTAGTTAAGCATTTGGCTGGTTTATCATTCAGGTTTTGGAGCAGCACAGTTCAGCTGAGATTCATGTGGAGGAGGACTCAGAAGCTTCCAGCCTGAGGAAACAGGATCACCTGAGGAACTAGCAAGGTGAGATAGCCGTGGCTTGTTCTACTTCTCTGATCTTCCAGCGTTCACCCCAATAACTGGCCTCAGATTTGATTTTATTAATAAGACTATTTAAGATTCCTACTATACCAGTGAGCAATAACAAGTAATCTGAAGAAAATTCAATCCTATCTACTGCACCTTGGAGGACCATGGAAACACATTCCAAGAACAATTTTTGTGTTTTGATATATATATATCAAAATATATATGTATATATTTTGTTTTTTCAGGACAGAGTTTCTCTGTATAGTTTTGGTGCCAATCCTGAGTCTCAGTGTGTAGACCACACTGGCCTCAAACTCACAGAGATCCACCTGGCTCTGCCTCTCAAGTGATAGGATTAAAGGCATGTGCTACCATCACCCAGCTCACAGTGATCTTGTTTTGGGTTCTTGGCGTGTTCTCACAAGCCCTCATAATTCTCCTCTTAGGACTCTTTTCCTGGACTCTGTTCCAACATGCATTGAATTTGCATATCACATTTGGTAATATTTACATTTTCACATGCTTAGATCCCTGATATGTGAGTATCTTCTCTATCTTCTTCAGTCTCTTTCCTCTGTGTCCTAAAAGTTTTCATCTCAGTGGTTATTCCTTGTATCTTTTTGTAGTTACTGTGAATGGGATCCTTTGCTAGATTTTTCTTGATAAATATAGAAACTACTTATTGATTTTTCTATGTTGGCTTTGTGTACTGCTACATTTCTGAAAGTAATCACTAGGTATCAGAGTTTTCTGGTAGAAATTTTAGGGTCTTTGGAAGTATAAGATCATGTTGTTGCTGTTTTCCTACTTCTTTTCTTCTTCTTTCTTTCTTTTATTTTTTTAAGACAGGGTTTCTGTGTATTTCTTTCTTTTGTCTACTGTTCTAGCTAAATTTAAAAAAAAAAAAACATTGGGAGTGTGCACTTCTGTCTCATTCCAGATTTTAGAATAAATATTCAGAATATTTCCCTACTTTATGTCTGCCGTAGGTTGGCATATACATTCCTTCTTATATTTAGATGTGTTTTTCTATTGCTAATTTCTTTTAGGTTCTAGTACTTTAAAATGTTAAAATTTATCAAAGTTTTTTTCTGTGCTGCTTAAGGATATCAGGTAATTTCCGCCCTTAAGGATTTTTATGTTCTGAATTACACTCATCAATTTGTATGTGTTTAACTAATCTGCAATCCTGGATTGAAACAAATGTAGTGATGGTGTATGATTTTCTTAATGTGTTCTAAAATTGGGCTTGCAAGTATTTTATTGAAGTGTGTGTGTGTGTGTGTGTGTGTGTGTGTGTGTGTGTGTGTGTGTGTGTGTATTCACTGTAGCAATTGGTCACTAGTTTTCCTTTATCATTTTATTTTCTAATTTTGGTGTCTATGTCAGTTAATTGTGGCTTCATTGCTTGAGACTCTTAGTGTCCTTTCTCTTTCAATTTCATGGAACTTTTTGAGGAATATTAATATTAACTCTTCTCTGAAAGACTGAAAGAATTCTCCAGCAAGTTCCAAAGGTTCTGGGCTTTCTCTGTTGGGAGATTTTTTTTTTTATTACTATTTCAATCATGTTGATTGCTATGGAGCTGTTTAAGTTATTTATATCTTCTTGATCTAATTTTCGAAGGTCAAATGTGTGGAAGACCACAAAGATTCCAAATTATAGTTTGACTCAAGGTCAGAGAGTCAGAGTTTATGTTGCTTTCCAAGGATGCATAATAAGGTGCAAATGCACAGTTACCAGGTGTCTTTTACTTCAAGACCTAATCACAAAATGCTTTTGTAGTGGAGCATGGTTACCAGGTGTTTTGAAGGGTTCACACTTGTTGGTACTTTGTACTTCAATCTTGAAAGGGGGACGTATAAAATGGCCATCATGAATAAACTCAAGGCTGCTGGGTATTGACCCAGGCCCTCCTGAAGCTATCCTGTGCTGTCTTTGCACCTATATTTCTATTTATCACTTCTCAATTCCTTACAAATACACCCTTCAAGAGAGCTTTCAACAGGTTAGGGCTGAACCCCAAAACTGAGCACCCAACACAAATGTATCTAGGAATTCAAACTTTTTTTCTAGGTTTTCCAGATTTGGGGAACAAAAGATTTCAAAGTACTTTCTAATGACCCTACTTAATTAGAATCTATTGTATCTATCCAACCTTTCATTTCTATTTTTTAAGTATGTCTTCTCTTTCTTCTGAAGAGTTTGACTATGCATTAATCAATCTTGTTTACTTTTTCAAAGAACCAACTATCTGCTCAGTTCTATTCACTGTTCTTTAAGGTTCATTAATTTCTGCCCTGATTTTTATTATTTTTGTGCCATCTACTATTTTGGTGTTTGGATTATTTTTGTTTTCCTTGAACCTTGGCATGTATCATTAGGTTGTTTGTTTGAGACTGGACATAAAGTGTTCTGATAAGTTGAAATTTTGTTTCCACTTGATTCTAGGAATTTTCAATTATGTCCCTGATTTGTTCAACTACTTATTGATCATTGAAGAGTGCATCATTCAGTCTTCAAGTTTTGGTGTTATTTCTGAAGTGATTCTTGGTATTTATTTTTCATTTTATTGCATTGTAACCTGATAAGAGAATTTATTTCAATTTTACCTGTATATACTAATAAATAGCTGTTTTCTAGAAAGTAGTTTGTCTTAGTGAAAGTTCCATGTGCAGCTGAGAAGAATGCATACTCTATACCTTTTGGGTAGAATATGGTATCCTTGTGTGTGAGTGTGTGTGTGTATTTTATTTGATTGATGTGTAGTGTGAATTTATATTCTAATTCAGTCTGGGTGAGCTACCCAGAGCTAAGAGGAGAGAATGGAAATCACCCACTATTATTTTCTAAGGCAGATATGACTTTTTATGTGCATTGGTGTTTGTTTTATAAAATTTGAAGCACCAAAATTCAATGCATATGTACCAACTTATTAATATATTGCTACTTTATTAACACACACTGGCCTCCTTTATCTCTTGGGACTAATTATGTTTTAAAATTTACTTTATTATATATTATATATACATATATATGTGTCTTCATATACAAATATACTTACACATTTTCAGTTTCTGAGTGTTTGAATGATTGTTTTTTTTCCTTTGAGTTTTAATCATTGAGCAATTTTATCAGTGATGTGTTGGGGGAGGGGTTGTGTTTCTGAGAAAACAGGTGATTGGGTCAAGTTTTTTAGTCAAGGCTGTCAGTCTACAGCTCTTTACTTGTGCTGTTGCTATTTAAGGTCATAACTGTGTGATGTTACTAATTCTTTTTTTTTTTTTTTTTGGCCAATTCCCTCATTGGTTGCCTTATTTTTTATTATCTGCTTCTTCACTTACTATCAGGTTTTCTGATTTCTGGTCTCTCTCATTCAGCTACGTCCTCTCAAGATTTGATTCTTTCCCATGATCTGGTGATTGAGACCATCTTTCTTCTGTGTAGGGCATTTCTCTCATATCTGCACTGCTAACTTAGTGGTTATGTGTTATCTTAATTTGTGTTTGTCTTGATATAGGATTATTGTTACAACAATTTTACGTCTGTTTTTGGTTTTGTTGTTGTTTTTAATTTGGAATTAAAAAAAAAAAAACTGAAGTCAGTTTTAGACCTGGGCTAGTTTTGGTCCACACCAGTTTTAAAATATAACTTTTCAAGCAGGACAGATTGTAGGTGGAAGTTACTAGATCATTCCATTTTTGTGTCACTTTGCAGGCTGCAGAGAGAACTGGTAATGTTCTGTTGGTTTTGCTTTAGTGAACTAAGAGTTGCTTTCCTCTTACAGCATTTTATCATCATCGTCATCATCATTATTTATCTTCTTCTTTGGCATTTAGACTATGCTATATAGTGGAGAGGTTCTTGTCTGGTCATGTCTAATTGGGACCTACATACCTTTTAAAATTGAAAATATAGTATGTTCTCATACAATCTATTGTAGCAGGAATCTTAAAAGTTCTTATTAATAAAATCAAATCTGAGGCCAGTTATTGGGGTGAATCCTGGAAGATCAGAGAAGCAGAACAGACCACAGCTACCTCACCTTACCAGTTCCTCAGTTGATCCTTTTTCCTTAGGCTGGAAGCTTCTGAGTCCTCCTCCACATGAATCTCAGCTGAACTGTGCTGCTCCAAAGCCTAAAAGCTTAACCAGCCAAAATGCTTAACTAGCTAAATGCTTCTAGTTTCTGGTCTTCACTCCTTATATAATCCTTCTCTTTCTGCCCCCACTCCCTGGGATTAAAGGCGTGTCACCATGCCCAGCTGTTTCCAATGTGGCCTTTGAACTCACAGAGGTCCACCTAGCTCTGCCTTCCAAGTGATGGGATTAAAGGCGTGCACCACCACTGCCCAACTTCTGCTATGGCTTGCTCTGACCCATTTTCTAGCCACCATTTTTGGCTTTGTTCTAGTGGCTGTCTGTTCTCTGACCCCAGATAAAGTTATTAACTGCACAATATTTTGGGAAACACAATACCACAATATATCCTGAGCACAGTTTCCCCTTACTGCCCTCCTCCCAGCTCCTGCCCTCTTCCCCTCACTTCTAGGCTCACTCCCCCTCTGCCTCCTCTTCAGAAAAGAGCAGGTCTCCAAGAGAGGACAGCCAAACAGGGAAAATCAAAATATATTAAGACAAGGCAAAACCCCTCCTTCTGCTATCAATGCTGAACAAGGCAACCTAATAGGAGGAAAAGAATCTCATGAGTAGGCAAAAGAATAAGATAAACACCAGCTCCTACTAAAGAGTAGGCAAAAGAATCAGATAAATGTTGTTCCCCTTTAGGACTTCCACAAAAACACGAAGCTAAAAGCCCTAACAGAGGACCTGGCACAGACCCATGTATGCCCCCATGCTTGCCACTTCAGTCTCTGACCCACGTGAGCTCTGCTTAGTTGATTCAGTGAGCCATGTTCTCCTGGTTTCCTCATTAGCCTCTGACTCCTACAATTTTTCCTCTCCCTCTTCTTGGAGGGGGGCATTCCCAGATCTCTGAGTGGAAGGACCTGATGGAGACCACCATTTTAGACTCCCTCTGCATAAAATCTGGCTGTGGGTCTTTGCATCTGCTCTCATCTGCTACCAGAGGAAGCCTCTCTGATGACAAGTGGACAGACATCAATCCGAGTTCTCTGATCTATCAAGTTGCCAGGTCCTGGCCATCCATACAGTATAGGGTGTGGACTCCCTTAGGTGCAGTGAGCCTCAAGTTAAACCAAACACTGGTTAGCCACTCTCACACATTCTGGGCCACCATTGTCCCAGCACATCTTTCAGGCAGGACAGATTGTAGGTGGAGGGTTTTGTGATTAAGTTGGTGTCAGATTTTTCTTTCCATAGCCATGGGAGTATCTTCTCCTGCCAAAGAGTCTAGAATGTAGGTGTGAAGGCTCCATGCAGGCACCAGCTCAACCTCTCTACATTCAGTGAACTGTGTGAATGTTATCCTCAGCAATGGGGCCCAGCTGCCAGTTTTCAGAGAGCAATCTTCTGTCCTAGCAGCAGCGTGAGTTGTTCTGGCTTCTCCAAGGGAACCCTTGACCCAACAACTCAAAGGAATGTTACCCAGTCCCATTACTGAAAGAAGCCCGGTCCAACTACAAAAGACAGCTAGGTCATACTCTGCATCTTCCTTAACTAGGAGTCCTCACTAGGGTAACACTCGGATTTCAAGAAGTTTTCACTGACTAGGTTTCTACAACCAATTCTACTCCCCAATTCCAGTTTTCTCTTTCTGCATTCTCTTATTTATTTATTTATCTATCTATTTATTTACTTATTTTTCTATTATCAGCTTGATACAGTATAAATTCTTATCTTAATAGTAAAATGTTTCATTGAGGCTTGCTCAGTAATTGAATAAAACCAAAACTTATTATAAGCCACAATTATCCTAGGTTCCCCCCTGTTATATATATAACCTTCCTGGTTCTGTGGGTTGCAGTCTGATAGTTCTTTGCTTTATATCTAGAATCCACTTATGAGTGAGTACATACCATGTTTGTCCTTTTGGGTTTGGGTTACCTCACTCAGGATGATTTTTTTCTAGTTCCATCCATTTGCCTGCAAATTTCATGTTGTCATTGTTTTTCTCTGCTGAGTAGTACTCCATTGTGTATATTTACCACATTTTCTTAATCCATTCTTCAGTTGACAGGCATCTAGGTTGTTTCCAGGTTCTGGCTATTACAAATAGTGCTTCTATGAACATAGTTGAGCATGTATCTTCCCTTCATAATAAAGGTCTTAGAGAGATCAGGAATATAAGGAACATTCCTAAATATAATAAAGGCAATTTACAGTAAGCCAACAGCCACCATCAAATTAAATAGAGAGAAACTCAAAGTGATACCACTAAAATCAGGAACAAGACAAGGCTGTCCACTCTCCCCATATTTATTCAATATAGTACTTGAAGGTCTAGCTAGAGCAATAAGACAACAAAAGGAGATCAAAGGGATACAAATTGGAAAGGAAGAAGTCAAACTTTCACTATTTGCAGATGATATGATAATATACATAAATAACCCCAAATATTCTACCAGGGGACTCCTACAGCTGATAAACTCCTTCAGTAAAGTGGCAAGATACAAGATTAACTCAAAAAAATCAGTAGCCCTCCTATACACAAATGATAAAAGGGCTAAGAAAGAAGTCAAGGGCTGAGAAAGAAGTCAGAGAAACATCACCCTTTACAATAGCCACAAATAATATAAAATTCCTTGGGATAACACTAACTAAACAAGTGAAGGACCTTTTTGACAAGAACTTTAAATCTCTAAAGAAAGTAATTGAAGAAGATATCAGAAAAATGGAAGGATCTCCCATGCTCATGGATAGGTAGGATTAACACAGTAAAATGATAATCCTACCAAAAGCAATCTACAGATTCAACGCAATCCCCATCAAAATCCCAACACAGTTCTTCACAGACTTGGAAAGAAAAATATTCACCTTCATCTGCCTCTTCTTATTTATTTATTTTTTTCTAGCTCGAGATTCTGGACATTTTCTGCTATAATTCCAGTGAATAGATTCTATATACCTTCAGTGTTTATCTCATGTGCTTCCTTTTTTTTTTTTTTTTTTTTTTTGGTTTTTCGAGACAGGGTTTCTCTGTGTAGCTTTGTAGCTTTGCGCCTTTCCTGGAACTCGATTTGTAGACCAGGCTGGCCTTGAACTCATAGAGATCCACCTATCCACCTGCCTCTGTCTCCCAAATGCTGGGGGTCTTTTTTTTTTTTTTTTTTGGAGCTGAGGATCAAACCCAGGGCCTTGTGCTTGCTAAGCAAGTGCTCTACCACTGAGTTAAATCCCCAACTCATGTGCTTCTTATAACCTATGGAATCTTAGAGAAAGTCTTTTCTTTATATATCAGTAATCTTGGACATTGTGGTTATGCTTGACACGTTTCTTCTTTCTACAAAAGAAAATGCATTGTTTCATACATATCTTTCAATCATTTTACTCTTTTCTTGTCATGTATAAAATATAATAATACAGCATATCCATTAAACAATTTATTAACTTTACAATTTTTAAGTATCTAAATATACTTACATATTCTCTTATCTTCGGTCAGCCTTTTATATCTCTTGTTAAAATTTCTGAGTGGATGGTAGTAGTTTGCATTTGTATCTTATGATTATACAATAAAAACTAAGAAGCAAATTAAGAGTTTCTCTATCCTACTCCCGGAAAGCCCATGTTAACTACAGTTATGTTGAAAAGGAGGGAAATGAGTATAAGCATGCAAAACGATATATCCCATCTAAAATGGGGATCTAGAGATGTAAGAATCCATCTTCACAAGCCGTTCACTGAAAAAAATTGTTAGAAATCAAAGAGTATCTCTAAAAAACATAGACAGCCAGATACAATATAAATTCAAAGAATAAATTCTGAGAGTATGAAAGAGTTTAAATAACTCCTCCTGTTGTATTACAGGCACAAAGAAAATATAGAAAGCTACTCAGGCCCCAGAGGAAGATGTTTCCTTATCCTTCACTGACTGCACATGGAGAAATCAGGGCAGAACCCAACTGCAAAAGGGAGAATGAATAGAAGGAATTTGAAACTTTCCCTAACCGAATTTGTGAAACAAAGTCAGGTTATGTTGTTGGGGTTTTTGCTCTTCTGGGGGGCCTGGCATCCAGCTTCCAAATAAATTCACACAAGGAGGCTTATTCTTAATTATAAATGCCCAGCCTTAGCTTGGCTTAGTTTTTAGCCAGCATTCTTTAACCTTAAATTATCCCATCTACCTTTAGCCTCTGGGCTTTTCCTGTTCTTTTACCTCTGTAAATCTTAGTCTGTGGCTTGATGGTTGTGTAGCTGGCTGGCTGGCCACTGGAGTTCTCTCCCTTCTCTGGCTCCTTGGTCTCCCTTCCCAGTTTTCTCCCTCTCTATATATACTCTATGCCTGCCAGCCCCATCATCCTCTCTCCTGCCTTGCTATTGGTCAGTTTCTTATTAAACCATAAGGTGTTTTACAAAGGCACAATAACATAGCTTCATAGAGTTAAACAAATACAATATAAACAAAAATAACACACCCTAAAATATTATTATTCCACTACCAGGTTGCATATAACCACTCCTTTCTGCTACGGTAGAAGGTTCTCCCCATGCTTTCCTAATGAGATTTCTGAACTGAGTTAGCTTCAGCTTCAAGTCTTCAAAGCATTTTTGAATGGTCTTCTTTGCAGATAGAGTGTTTAAGAAATCTAGTCATCCCATTCCTTTTCTACTACAGTGTATTTGGGAGGGAAGGAAAGGTGACTTGACTTTTAAGTGATTTGCTGTCCTTACTTAGCAAGGGAAATCACATTGAAATATTTTGTGGAATCTCATGTGTCCTACCTGAAGTGAACATTGCAATTGACTTCACAGAGGAGAGACAGAGTGAGGTAAGTGTTTGATGGCATCAGTAGTACAAAGTATTAAACCTTAATGCACTTCACTGAATGCTTCTATCTTTTAGCCTTCTGGCCATATGATATGTCTGTTCTTCTTTTCATGTGAATGACCTTGGGGCAAGCTCTGGCCAGGGATTCACACTTAAAATGGGATGTTACTTTCAGGGTGGTTCAGATTGCATGGTGACCAGCAACCATTCCCACAGTGGTTAGTCCATCAGCACAAATCCATAAAAATCACAAAATCAAAGCCCACCTCCAACAGACTGTTAAGTGAGAAATGTTTGTGATCATGAGTTCTGTGGAGATAGGAGTTGTTTACTGAAACTATAACCAAGACTTCCCTGACTGCAGTGAATCCATCAGCTTCTTTGATGAAAACAGAGCAGTTCTCCAAAAAAAAAATGAATATTAGAAATGCTTCATTGTAAAATTAGCAAAGTCACTTCAAAAGTACAAATCTCGTTTTGAGCTGATTTTGTTGACCCCATGGTGAAGTTCAGACCTGAAAAAATGGCTTTGTTTGCCATGTGCAAAAGCAACTGGCTCTTAAACCCACGATCTTTCACTCCACCTACAGTGTTCACAGCTATGGCAGGTGGCAGGGTGGAGGGAAAATAATGGAAGCTAATGTGGCTCTTTACACCCAATTTCTCCCCAGGATTCTTGGCAGTTTCTCTCAATCTTCTAGTTGCTTTCTCAAAACAGCTGGAACTTAATTCTGAAAATACAGAGAGACAACATTGTCCTACAGCTTTTAATTGCCAATTAACCAGGTTTCAATTTATGAAGCCACCAAATCTGTGATTAGAGTTTTAGAAAAGATTTTAAACACTATGAAGCTGCTATTCTATATTCCTTTTCTGACTTTCTAGGATTAATAGGTTATAATTTACAGCTATAAATAAAAGTGTTTTCATGTAACTGCTCGAAATAAATACAATGTGTAGTTATATCTCGTATTGGTGGAAATTTAACTATACTACATTAAGTTTATAGAGATATCTGGCAGATAATTCCTTGAAATAATACCACTGTAAGTTAATGAACAGATAATGAGGAAAAACACAAATACAAAGATTTATTATTGTCTGCTTCATTTTTTTATGATTTCATTCTCCTTCAGTAAAACAGTGTGAACTTTTTCAATTAGAAAAACACAGAATCTGGGCGGTGGTGGCACATACCTTTAATCCCAGCACTCGGGAGGCAGAGGCAGGCAGATCTCTGTGAGTTTGAGGCCAACCTGGTCTACAGAGGTAGTTCTAGAACAGCCAAGTATACACAGAGAAACCCAATCTTGGGAAAAAAAATAAAAACACAGAAGTAATTCAAAAGTTGTAAGTTATACACAGTCTGAATAACATGATGGGAGCTGTCCCCATGCTATTGTCTACTCCACAGGACTCAGTTGCCCTCTTGTCCAATGTGTTTGCATTGGTTACACAAATAATTTCTGAGCAACTTAGTCACTATCCTGGACATATCCTAGTGCCTGTGTCCATGTCTTTTCTTAATTTATTCAATAATGGCCTCAAGGCACATGAATAACGATGCTGGCAAGTGAAAATAAAAATAGTTCACAAGCGAAAGCTGCCTTTAAATGAGAAATTGGAAGCTTTTGATTTTGTAATAAACAAAATCATTAGCTGAATTTTCAAAGACCTGTGGTGAGAATGAAACTTCTGTCCATGTTATTGGGAAAAAGGAAAGTGCAATTTGTACTTGTTTTATTGTGATCCTTTAAATACAACAAAAATTATGATACTATGAAAGGTAATTAACTAAAATGAAGAATAATATTACATTATCGAATTATCGATCACCATTTCATGGTTTCCAGTAATACCCCACTAATAACGGGGACTACTATATCATAATTATATATAGTGCTCCATATATGCATATACACAGTTATGTAAATTTATATAAGTATATACCAAGTAGATGAACATATAAGCAACATGTGAAATTCTCAAACTGCAATATTACTTTCAAAAAGAAAGAAAAAGTAAATTTCTGGTGGGCTGGTCTTCCTTAGGCAGCATGGCAGTTGCAAGTATAAACTTACAGACATTGTGACAGATTGCACAAAATCAACAAGGAGAGAGCATGAAGTCCCAACCCTTAGCTAAGGAGCTTCAGCAATAGACAGCGGCTAGAAATGGGATAACCCATTTGATTTCAGGGTGTGACTCCCAGGCTAGAGGATATGACATGCTCCTCTGACCTCAGCATATCAGGCATGCACATGGTGCACATACCTACAGGCAGATATTTGGAGGTATGTTTGTTTATTTTTAAAAAAAAAACAATCCTGAAACCATACACAGTTTGATGGCCAGTCTTAGTCAACCAAATTATTGTACTGTCCCTGTTTTCTTATGAATGGGGCAAGCAAGCAATGTGTACTCACTTAACCAGCTATGCAGTAAAGCTTTCTTATTTGTTTCCAGCTGTGCTCCCAGATTTAAGTTCCATATTGAACTGAAAGAAAATCATGATCAAGTGAAGTCTTATTGAACATGCTCTTTTTATTGTTTAATAGTGTATGGATTTCTATATTTCCCCATGACCTACCTACTTCACTTACTCCCCATAGACTCTGAAAGTGGTGGAAGAAAATTGACCATTTTTCTCCTTACATTGATTATTTAAACTAACAGACACTGTTATTAAGAGAGTCAGGAAGTTTACATGATACATTTCATATACTGAGTGTTTATAGTTCATTGTCACTGCTTTGTAAAACCACCATTTAAAATCACACACAGAACTACACATCACTGTAAATTTGCTGTGTGTAATATGCCTTTATAACCATTTAATTGTGTGTCCCAACTCTAATCATCACATCTTTGGCAACAACCAATGTGTTCAGTCACTATAATTTTGTTATTTGGTTAATGTCATTGAAGTGCAGTAGCAAAAATATATGATTTTTATGATGCTTACTTTTTTCTTTGCTACTCAGTTTAATATCTTTGATATTCATCGAAGTTGTCATGTCAATCATTTTTCCTTTTTCACTGTTGATTATCATCCATAGTGTTGATGTATCTCAGTTTATTAAACTTGACATCTGTTGTAGAGAATTGTGTTTGTTTACAGTTTGACTATTATGAATAAAACTATATGTATATATGTGTGTGTTTGTGTGTAGTGTGTGTGTGTGTGTGTGTGTGTGTGTGTGTGTGTGTGTGTGTGTGTGTGTTTATAGCTTTTGGTGTGAACCTAAGTTCTCATTTTTCCAGGGATAAATATTAAAGAATGTGATTACTGAAATGTTTGGATAGTGTATACTTATTGCTATTGCTTTATGATAACAATAAACTTTTTCACAGTAACTGTACCTTTCTATAGTTTCTCAAACTAGGCATATTTTATCCAGTTTTCACATAATTATCAAAACATTTATTGTTACTACTCTTATTTTGGCTGTTATACAATATAGTGATACCCTGGAATGGACTGGCATTGTGTCTATTCATTCCTGTTTGTTTGGGAGTTGTTTAAGTAATTCCATAAATTAATAAACCTGCATAGCAATCCTGGGTTCACTTATAATTGATTCTGAACTCTAATTCATACCCACAACTTGTGAAAGAAATTCTCAGTTTTCCTCACTGAATACTATTATTGTTGCATAATTTTTCCCAAGATGACATCAACAATTGTCTATATCAGAGAGGACACCAAAGGCTGAACAAAGAAATAGCATCTGATTCCAGAATGCTGCGCAGAGGACTTTCTTCAGGTTCCTGGCAGGATCAGGTGAGCTATGAGGGGGCTGCATTACTGAAAAGGCCATCCCAGCATCAATGACGACTAACTAAAGCTGTGTCAGTGACATTCTGTGTACAGCTTACAAGCAGCTACATTGAAGATTCTCTTCTCCCAAGTCAATTATGCTGCTTATACAACCTTCACGAGAGGCCTTGTGGGTCTCCTAATTGTTTGGCAGGTTTTCTGAGCCTCCTGAATTGTGTGAGTGTTCCTTCTTCCTGGAAAGAAGTTTCAATTTGTATGAAACAGTTACCCAACAAGTAAGAATGACCATTTTATGCCCTCATTACAAGACCAACAAAGTAATGAGACACATAAGACAGTGCGTTTATTATTTTTGCAACATAAAACCATTGTTTTTAATGCAGAGAAAACTTTTAAAATATTTAGGAATTTATGATTATTCACACTCCTTTTCTTTTTATTATTAACAGGAGGGTTTTTTTTTGTTTTTTGTTTTTTTTTTTACTAATCATTTGCCTACTTTTTGATTTCTCTGAAGTAAAAAACCTTAAACCATTAAATATACATTATTTCTAGCAGTTGTTATTATCAACATTCATATAAAGAAAGAAAAAAATGGCTTATTTAATCATATTGTGAAAATGAGTCATAGATGTTAATAGCTTGAAAGACATCAGGAACCATCTAGTCAGTCATCACTACAGACTGAATCCAAAATTCAGCTAGCTACTCAAATGGCCTGATGAAGTCCCAGAGCTCATTAAGAACAGGTGTGTTGGGTCCATTTGTACAATTCTCCTCCCCACATCACTACACATTTCTATTTAGTGCTATTCTTTTGGGGTACATATATCCCTCAGGTCTCCACTGTGTGACCCCAGTTCTTTTGTTTTCATTCAAAAAAGCCAATGAATGTCCTTTCTGCTCTGTCTAAATCTGTCCTTGCTAGTCTTTCCCTTCCTCTTCCCTTTCCTTACCCTTCATCCTTTCTTTTCCTCCCCACAATGTCTCTCTCCTTTCACAACCCCTACACAGGTATGTGGGGGGGTGGGGCAGGGGGAGGGGTTTATAAGGAAAAGCAGCGAATGTACACAGGCGATAACTTAGTGGCTGCAGCTGAGGTACATCCTGTAGCAGGAATCTTAAAAGTTCTTATTAATAAAATCAAACCTGAGGCCAGTTATTGGGGTGAATGCTGAAAGATCAGAGAAGCAGAAAAAGCCACAGCTGCCTCACATGGCCAACTTCTCAGCTGATCCTGTTTCCTCAGTCCTCGCCCCAATGGCTCTCAGCTGAACTGCTGCTCCAAGGCCTAAAAGCTTAGCCAGCCAAATGCTTCTAGTTTCTGGTCCTCACACCTTATATACCTTTCTGTTTTCTACCATCACTCCCTGGAATTAAAGGCTGACTTTCTGGGATTAAAGGCATGAGTCACCATGCTTGGATGTATCCTTAACAGATGGATTCCTGTCTCTGGAATGCTAGGATTAAAGGCGTGTGCTACCACTGCCTATCCTCTAAGTTTAATATTGTGTTTGTTCTGTCTCTGACCCCAGATAAGTTTATTAGGGTGCACAATATTTCAGGGAACACAATACCACCACAACATCCTGTCAGGCCCCTAAGGGCAGGCCAGTACAGATGCCTAAATGCTAACACGTAGTCCATTTGAGGGCACTAATCCATTTCCATCTCCATAATTTCACTTATATATTTTAAAATACCATGTCTTCTTCATGGACTCACCCATTTGGTCTTTTTCTTTTAACAACAATGGCATATCTGCGTCTTGCAGTTGTCTGTGTTATGAAAATCCACTATATCTGATATTCACAGAACCACTATTGGTTTCCTTTGATAGTAACATCCAAAGTAGACCATACAGAGAACTGCACAAAACACATCACTTCTTTCACTTTGTTTTCTATCTATCTACATGGTTACAATTCATGTGAGTTTCTTGTTTTTCAGTCCATTCTATTAGTCTCATCACTGGCACATCTACAACCCTTGCACATAATAGAATAATAGATACACTAGAACCTAGTTCTGCCTTTTGATTTGTTTTCTTTTCTGCGGTTTTTCATTTGCTATTTTAGTTTTTCTGGCATCCTATAGGTTATTTGAGCATCTTTTAGATTTCTGCTTGATTTCCCTCTAGTGCTTTTGAGTGTCTCTTTTTATACACCATTTTGTGGTTGTTACACTATAGATTCATAATTTGTCATAGGCTGCTGGTGGTGACATTTCACCTCCATTTTTATCTCATTTTCCCTTGCATTTATAATAGCTGTCTTCAATCTTTTCTCCACAGGCATTGATGATCACATAAGACTTAACTATGATTCAGCCATAAAAACGTAAGTTAGAAAGCAGAAGGAAATGAGATCTGTTGTCTTTACTAATGCCATTCCTCTTTCCATTGTTTTTCTACATTCCTGAAGTCCCAAGATTCCTTCTTTCGCTTCCTTTTTCTCAAAGAAAATCCTTTAGCCATTAGGGTGGGTATACTAGCAAGTCTAATCATTTTTGCTTTACTGTTTATCTCATCTAAGAATCCTTGCTATTCTATTCCAACATCTATTTGGCCATGGTTGGCACTAATTGAACGTCTTTTCTCATTGTGGTTTACTTGGGTCCCCCTTTATTGAGTGATTCTTATATCCTTGGTACTCTGGTGATTTTATTAGAAGATTCTGGTGCCTATAGATCTACTCCAACCCAAGGCTTTTTTTTTTTTTTTTAAAAGCTCTCAGGCAGCATGATAGGTTTAGCAGGAGGGTTCCAGGTCTACTTGTATAGGCTAAAGCTGTAATTTGATTATTCTTGCACAAGAGACTCAGATGATTTCTGTGTCTTTGGACAATGGTTTTATTAAGAAGTCAAATTTCAGAAGTGAT
This sequence comes from Onychomys torridus, assembly GCF_903995425.1. NCBI lineage: Eukaryota > Metazoa > Chordata > Mammalia > Rodentia > Cricetidae > Onychomys > Onychomys torridus. Next base: position 61,284,467 of record NC_050452.1, on the reverse strand, counting down.
CTCCTGTGCCAATGCGTTCAAGACTAATCCCTGCTTTCTCTTCTATCAGGTTCAGAGTAACTGGGTTTATGTTGAGGTCTTTGATCCACTTGGACTTAAGTTTTGTACATTATGACAGATAGGGATCTATTTGCAGCCTTCTACACGTTGACATCCAGTTATGCCAGCACCATTTGTTGAAGATGCTTTCTTTTTTCCATTGTACAGTTTTGGCTTCTTTGTCAAAAATGATATGTTCATAGGTGTGCGGCTTAATGTCAGGGTCTTCAGTTCAATTCCATTGGTCCACATGTCGGTTTTTATGCCAGTACCAAGCTGTTTTTATTACGGTAGCTCTATAGTAGAGCTTGAGGTCAGGGATCATGATGCCTCCAGAGGTTGTTTTATTGTACAGGATTCTTTTGGCTATCCTGGTTTTTTTGTATTTCCATATGAAGTTGAGTATTATTCTTTCCAGGTCTGTGAAGAATTTTGTTGGTAATTTGATGGGGATTGCACTGAATCTGTAGATTGCTTTTGGTAAGATCTCCATATTTACTATGTTAATCCTGCCTATCCATGAGCATGGGAGATCTTTCCATTTTCTGACATCTTCAATTTCTTTTTTTCAGGGACTTAAAGTTTTTGTAATATAGGTCCTTCACATGCTTAGTTAGAGTAACCCCAAGGTATTTTATATCATTTGTGGCTATTTTAAAGGGTGATGTATCTCTGATTTCCTTCTCAGCCTGTTTGTCTATTGTATATAGGAGGGCTACTGATTTTTTTGAGTTGATCTTGTATCCTGCTATGTTGCTGAAGGTGTTTATAAGCTCTATCAGTTCCTTGGTTGAATTTTTGGGGTCACTCATGTATACTATCATGTCATCTGCAAATAGGGAAAGCTTGATTTCTTCCTTTCCAATTTGTATCCCCTTAATCTCCTTATGTTGTCTTATTACTCTGGCTAGAACTTCAAGTACTACATTGAATAAGTATGGGGAGAGGGAACAGCCTTGCCTTGTTTGTGATTTTAGTAGTATTGCTTTGAGTTTCTCTCCATTTAATTTGATGTTGGCTGTTGGCTTGCTGTAAATTGCCTTTATTATGTTTAGGTATGTTCCCTGTATTCCTGATTGCTCCAAGACCTTTATCATGAAGGGGTGTTGGATTTTGTCAAATGCCTTTTCTGCATCTAGTGAGATGATCATGTGGGTTTTTTTTTTTTCCCTTTGAGTTTGTTTATATGGTGTATTACATTGATGGACTTTTGTATGTTGAACCACCCTTGCATCCCTGGGATGAAGCCTACTTGATCATGGTGGATAATGGTTTTGACGTATTCTTGGAGTCTGTTTGCCAGCATTTTATTGAGTATTTTTGCATCAATGTTCATGAGGGAGATCGGTCTATAGTTCTCTTTCTTTGTTGTGTCTTTGTTTGGTTTAGGAAGCAGAATATTTGTAGCCTCATAGAAGGAAACACCAGTAGCACAGACACTGAGAGAAACAATCAATCAATGGGACCTGTTGGAACTGAGAAGCTTTTGTAGAGCAAAGGACACGGTCAACAAGACAAAACGACAGCCTACAGAATGGGAAAAGGTCATCACCAACCCCACATCTGACAGAGGGCTGATATCCAGAATATATAAAGAACTCAAGAAATTAGACATCAAAATGCCCAACAGTCCAATTAAGAAATGGGCCATAGAACTAAACAGAGAATTCTCAACAGAGAAAGCTCAATGGCTGAAAGACATTTAAGGAATTGCTCAACATACCTAATTATCTGGGAAATGCAAATCAAAATGACTCTGAGATACCACCTCACACCTGTCAGAATAGCTAAGATCAAAAACACAGAAGACAGCTTATGCTGGAGAGGATGTGGAGCAAGGGGAACTCTCCTCCACTGCTGGTGGGAATGCAAGCTTGTACAGCCACTTTGGAAATCAATATGGTGCTTCCTTAGAAAATTGGGAATCCATCTCAACCAAGACCCAGCTATACCACTCTTGAGCATATACCCAAGGAATGCTCAATCATACCACAAGGGCATTTACTCAGCTATGTTCACATCAGCAGTGTTTGTAAGAGCCAGAACCTGGAAACAACCTAGATGCCCTTCAACTGAAGAATGGATAAAGAAAATATGGTAATATACACAATGGAGTACTACTCAGCAGAGAAAAACAATGACATCATGAGGCTTGCAGGCAAAGGGATGGATCTAGAAAAAAAATCATCCTGAGTGAGGTAACCCAGACTCAGAAGGACAAACATGGTATGTACTCACTCATAGGAGGATACTAGATGTAAAACAAAGATGACTAGACTGCTACTCACGACTCCAGGAATGCTACCTAAAAAACAGGACCCTAAGAAAGACACAGGGATCATCCAATGACAGAGAAATGGATGAGATCTACATGAACAACCTAGATGAGAGTGGGAGTAATGAAGGGCAAGGTTCGAGAGAAAGAGAGCTTAGGGGAGCAGGAGATCCCAGCTGGATCAAGAACAGAAAGGGAGAACAAGGAATAATGGATCATGATAAATGAAGACTACTTGAGAACAGCAAGAAGCAAAGTGCTAGAGAGGTCCCCAGAAATCCACAATGATACACCCACTGTAAACTGCTGGCAATGGTCGAGAGAAAGCTTGATCTGACCTAGTCTGGTGATCAGATGGCCAAACACCCTAACAGTTGTGCTAGAACTCTCATCCAATAACTGATGGAAGTGGATGCAGAGATCCATGGCCAGGCCCCAGGTGGAGCTCCAGGAGTTCAATTATTAATTATTGAGACCAAGATTGGAAAAAGCACAGGGACAAATAGCCAAACTAATGGAAACACATGAATTATGAACCAAAGGCTGTGGAGCCCCCAACTGGATCAGGCACTCTGGATAAGTGAGACAACTGAATAGCTTGAACTGTTTGGGAAGCAACCAGGCAGTGGGACCCGGACCTGTTCTTTGTGCATGAGCTGGCTGTTTGGAACCTTCGGTTTACACAGGGACACTTTGCTCAGCCTGGGAGGAGGGGACTGGACCTGCCTGTACTGAATCCACCAGGTTTAAATGAATCCCCAGGGGAGTCTTGGCCCTGGAGGAGATGGGAATGGAGGGGAGGGGCTGGGGGGAAGGTGGGAGTGGGGGTGGCAGGGGGGAGGACAGGGGAACCCATTTCTGATCTGTAAAATTAAAACACAAATATAATAAATTAAAAATAATAACCATAAATTCTAGTTAAAATAAGAGAGAGTATTTCACATATACACAAATGTGTATGTAAATTTCTTTTGTTATCATAAAATTCCAATGATGATTCATGAGTTAGAAAGTTTCAGTTCTCTGGTCCACTCTTCATGAGTTAGGATCCTCTTACCTCTGTTCTTTCTATGTGACTTGATTTACCTTCATTCTTCTCTGTCTCTTTTCTTCCTTATCAACAAGGACATACAGTTTTTAAAGTACATTAAAGAGAAAGTAAAGTCCATACTCTAGTAATAATTGATACATAAAAAAATACTTATGTTTCTTATTGTTAAACTTTGGTTTACAGGAAGCCCATCTGGTTCAATAGATAATCATAGGCTATACACAGGAAATGGATATTCCACATATCTTACAGTATTGTATTTTGTATTTAAATAAAATAAATTTATTAATTGAAAAATGCTTTGAAGAATTGCATTTCAGAGACAAAGAAATGGAACACTGGTAGATAATAGTGAGGAAGATGTTTAGTTCTTGGCCACGGAGAGGCCACTTTGGAGGCTTGAAACCTATTTTCAAAACAATCTTTCTATATTAACATAGGAAAACATAATCCAATCTATTGATAATCACCTCTTTGGATTAAGATGAAGGTCCATAAACTGTGGGCAGCTAGCCAAATCATACTTGTCCCCTACTTTTGCTTTTGCTCCTGATCTCAAAAGGAATTGTTAGTAACTGTTGCTTTATTATTAACTTGACAGGAAATGCCTCTTTTGAACCCTATTTGCATAATTCTGTCAACTTTACAAAGAAACATTACATAAATCTAACTAAAATGCATTTGCTACAAAACAAATGATCAATCATTATATTTTAATTTCATTAATAAGGCATATGTGGAAATGTGTTTTCTCATACGACTACAGGATGCCCCTGATTTTGCCTGCTTGCATGAAAAGCTTAAAATACTAGTTGTCTCTTGACACAAAAAGCTTGTCAACTCTTGCACTAAGACATAAAGGTGACCATTTAATGAATAATGTCATTTTGGCCATCAAGTAGACATTCACTTTGAACTTGATTTTTCCAATAGTGGTTATAAACTGACTTTGTTAATCTGTGTGTTTTTTATCTAAAACATATAATATTATCTTTGGAATTTAAAACAAAATATTGATTTTGAGCTTGTGTTTGATAAGAATGAATTTCTTTGTAATTGTAGCTGTGTATTATGATCCTCCATGAGGAAGATCAGCATTTTTCAGACTAGCATAAGACTGCCCCAGGAGGTACAAAGGGTTCCAATCCTTTCCTTGCTAACTCATAAAGATTTATGTCTTCCTTGAACAGGCAAGAGACATGATTAACCTAGCAGAGTCAAAAGATTAAGCAATTTAAAGCTATTTGCAACACTGTATCTCATTTTCCTCAATAGTAAAAATCTTGAAACTTCTGCTGTATTTTCTCCCTTGGGATTTTTAAATGTCAATGTGTTTTTTAACCTTGAATCTTGGGGTATTAAGTATCTCTCTCTCTCTCTCTCTCTGTCTCTCTCTCTCTCTCTCTCTCTCTCTCTCTCTCTCTCTCTCTGTGTGTGTGTGTGTGTGTGTGTGTGTGTGTGTGTGTGTGTGTGTGTGTGTCTGTCTGTCTGTCTAGCAGGCTTTCTCTGTGTAGCCCTGGCTATTCTGGAACTCATTCTGTAGACCATGATAGCCTCAAACTCAGGGATTCCCCTGTCTTTGTTTCTCAAGTGCTAGGATTAAATATGTGGTGCACTACCACACGGGATTTACTTTAAGTATCTTTCTTTTTATTATTTTCATTGCATATTTTTCTATCAAACATGTTTTCTTTTGTTCTTGCTCAAGTATTTTCATCATGCCTTTCTCCAGGAAATTTTTCATACAATATTATTCTGGTGTGTGTGTGTGTGTGTGTGTGTGTGTGTGTGTGTGTGTGTGATGTATCTGAATGTCTGCTATAGTGTGGATTTGGACGCCAGAGGATAACTTTGTGTTAATGGCTGTTCTTTATCAGAAAACAATCAAGCTCAAGGTTTCAGGTTTATACAGCATATGCATTTACTCTTAGATCTATCTCACAGTCCTCTCTCCCAGTATATATATATGTATATATATATATATATATATATATATATATATATATATGTATAGACATAATTTTACATGTAGAACACATCATTAAAATATACTCACATCTTAGAATTTGAGAGGCAGAACATTAGGACAAATTTGAAGAGTGATTTTTGGCATCAAATTAGAACTCCAATTTCCTGCTGCTCTTTGTCTCCAGAAATGTGAACAATTGAACGGATGCCCATGAGTATCAGTTTTCTCCAGTGTTCAGTTATAATTAAGAAAAATGTCTTTAAGTAATATCATTATTGTGAGATTGGAAAGAGCTAATACGTACAATGTGGTCAATCCAGTGTTTGAAACGCAGGTATCTCTCAGTAGTTATATTATTGTGGTAACTGGGAAGAATTTCTGGTTCCACTGGTCTCATCTCAACATTAAAACAACATTATTACAAATAAATTAGCTGAAAATAGAAATTCCAGTTGGCAATATCTGAGGTTCCTTAAGGGTCCCTACAGAGCAGGCACATTAAGGGCTCAGTAAAAGAATACTACAAGAGCTTGGCATGGCAGCACATACCTTTAATCCTAGCACTTGGAAGACAGAGGTAGTTGCATCTGTGTAAATTCAATACCAGTCAAGGCTACACAGCAACACCTTGTATCAAAAAACAAAGCTGGGCAGTGGTGGTGCACACCTTTAATTCCAGTACACAGGAGGCAAATACAGGCGCATCTCTGTGAGTTTCAGGCCAGCCTGGGCTACAGAGGCAGATCCAGGCCAGGTGTAAAGCTACACAGAGAAACTCTGTCTCGAAAAACAACAACAAAAAAACTAAAACAAAACAAACAAACAAACAAACAAAAAACCTCCCCAAACGACAAAATTTTAAAACTTGCCCCGGGAGTAGATATCTATTCTTCTGATACAAATATTTCATGTATAAATATTAATAGGATAACAGAATTATGACCATTTATTTAGTAAGTACTCAACTGCAAGAAGCCCATGTTGTTTGGTCGGTATTATCGTGATCTTCACAAGAAAATTAGAGACCACTATTCTCGTGATAGGTAACAATAAACAGGATAAATATATAAATATAATGTAGCTAATTAGTTGGGACATCAAAATTAAGGGAGGTTGCTAACAAGGTCTTTCCAATTCTAAAAGCCATGTCCTTAGATAATGAAATGAAACTAGATTCTGTGGTTTCTGTGGGGCTGGAGAGGAAAATATTTTGGTGCCCTCTAGAGGTGATCAGGGATGTGCACCTGTCAATCCCTGGAGATGGAAGGCCATTTAGCAGGAGCTATTGCCCTTGCCTCTTTTCCATTCCATGCTTAGATGATCCAGATACTGTAGTGCACATCTCTAGACCAGAGATTCTCTAACGTTAGCAAGCATCAAAATCAGTTTTAGGGTTTGTTAGTGTACAGGCTTCTGCTCTGCCGCCTCCAAGTTTCTGATCCTGAGTCTCTGTACTGACTTTTTCAATTCACAAATACAACTACTCCTGAAGATTATACGGCTGCTCATTAGAGGACCATGTTCTGAGAACCATGGAAGTTTAGAACCATCTCCAAGCAGAAGCTCCTGTGGTAAACAGGGTAGTTTTCAAGATGGCTGGAATGCTTTAAACCAGAGCTTTCTACCACATCCTCAGAGGACCATAGAGTTTACGGGGGGGGGGGGGGGGGGGGACTCATTTTGGATGGTTTTCTTTCTCAAAGCATTAGACAGTCCTTGTACCTTAGAGTTTCAGGGGATACACATATTTGGGTGAAAGAGAAGCAGTTGAGGCTGCAGATAGAGAATTCAGGTCCTAGCCACCTCTCAACATTCAATGCACTCTGCCCTCACTGAAAAAGCATTATCTTGGAGCAAGAGAGGAAAACAGCAAGTGGGCATAGCCATACTCCATCAAGTAGCTTGGCAGTGAGTGAGCATGTGACACACTTTAGTCCAGTTATAGTCTATGTGGTATTTGTGTTTCATATTCACATTTCCAATAAAATTACTGGAAGAAAATTAGAAACTTATGCACATTTTACAGCAAAAGAAAATAGTAGTGCCAAACCAGTTAAAATCAAAGAATGGTTCTATGGAGTTTTACAAAGTTGGTCAACGCAATTAATACTGCTTACCTTTGTTAGAAGAGAGCAGAAGTCTTACTAGTATTTACCTCCTTTTTCTAACAATTTTCTTTCCTTACTCCCCTTTCCCATATGCCCTAATATCACAAAGCTTTAATTTTACACTGCAGTTTTTTGACTGTATGCTTTTTTTTTTTTTTAAGTATCTAAATTATCCCTACAATCTTCCACCAATGGGATTTCCTCTTAAAAATAATAGAAACAGGCATGCTGACTGTAGTGGATTCCACTTACTTAATCCAGGTCAGGATTTATGGAGACCTCGTGTGGTGACAAGAGGCACCACAGAGGGCTTTCTTGAGGCTGGCTTCAACAATCAAAGAGAAACTCAGAACTCATTTGGGAGCAACAAAACCTAGGAAGAACTGAGCCTTGAAAGTTAATGTTAGGGATGCATGCAAGGCCTTTAGCAAACATCCTGAAGTAGTACTGTAAAAAGGATGTAGTAATGTTTTTAAAAATGAGAAACTTTGTCCCTCATTTTTTTTTCTTAACTGAAAGTAGTTGATACACAAAAACATTCACTAGTCCCAAACTTCAAGAATTACTTACAATCCATTTTCTTGATGAAATTCATTGGCAACATCTTCTTATGTAAATTTTCATTTAATTAAAATGTTTCCATAGGCATATTTCTGTGTGAATGTTATTCAACCTACTCTAGGTTTTATGCAGAATAAAAAGCAAGCCAGGGGCCAGAGGGAGGGGGAGAGAATCAAACTTGTATTCATGTTGTTGCATCTAATTCCAGTGATAATATTCTGAATGCAGATTAATATTCTTGTAATTAAAATGCACATAGAACAGTGAATCACGTATGGTGGATAAATTCGCACAAAATTTATCTTGCTACCAATGAAGTGTCAAGGTGTGACAGTAAATAAATTAGTGTATCTGAAAGCATGCCTCAACCACATAATTTATTATTATAAAGAGAATTCACTGGTGGTTGGAATCCTTCAGTGACAATTTCTTTTCCAACTGACATGTGTTCTATGTCTCAAGTCATAAGGAATTGTGACTACGGCGTTTCTTTTCTCCTCAGGGAAGTTATGTAACAGACCTTTAAGCTAAAATCTAGAAGGACAAATGAATGCATGGATGTCAAATGTTCTGAAGCTTTAAAAGAATGGTACCATACAAACAAATGACATTTAAATGAATAATCCCAAGAGTTCCAATTTAGTTTATGAGGGGACACCTTGTTTATGAAAATGTCCTCCGAAGGGTTTTTGGATCTCAGTGCAGGCAAAATGACCTGAAAAAGATATCCTGAAAATTTTAAACAGGCCAAAGTAAAGATGTTGGAGAGATTTCAGGTTTCATATTCTTGAATTAAAATACTTATGAGGGGACGTACTAAGTGACAGGTAAATTGTTAAATACCAAAAATGCTAAACTGAACTGGACAGACTTTGTAGTCAGGAGGTAGCAGACATTATACAAATGATAATTTTCTACAAAAACGGCTTTATGGTAGGGGTTTGCACAAATTCCCACCCACCCACACCCCGGAAGAATTCCATGGTGGACTGTGACTGGAGGAAAAGAAGATGAGGAATTTAAAATTAAGTGAAGAGGCTGTCTCATTTAGATGTTATCTCCAACCTATAGAGGCATTGGTTTTTGCTGAGAGAGCCGGAGATGGTGGCTCAGACATCACACTGAAGAGACAAGAAGAAATCAGGAAATTTCACTTTCCAAACAGTGTGTGTGTGTGTGTGTGTGTGTGTGTGTGTGTGTGTGTGTGTGTGTGTGTGTTGGGGGAGGGGGTAATCCAGAGACGCATTGAAATAAGGGGAATCTTTCAGCAGAATGGGTGTTGCTAGGATTTATTTCCCCTTTCCTTTACCACAGCGACACATTCAAACCTTTGGAGTTGTAGGGTTCCATATACAAACTACCCCCTTGGTGTGGTGTTTTCCAGTAAGTGACAGTAAAGAAAGGGTTTACGGAAGAGGGTGGCTAGGATGGCTAGCAGGAAAGTTGGAAAACATTATTTCTAACTTGCTAAAACTCTGAACTTTTAAGCTTCCCAAAATACACGTGTGTGTGTGTGTGTGTGTGTGTGTGAGAGAGAGAGAGAGAGAGAGAGAGAGAGAGAGAGAGAGAGAGAGAGAGAGAGAGAAGAGAGAAGAGAAGAGAGAAGAGAGAGAAGAAAGGAAGAAGGGCAAGAGGGAAGGGAGGGAGGAAGGGAAAGAGAGAAAGTGTGCGCACTCGCGCAGGCAGATCTATTTCAGTAGGATATTTTGTGTGTGTGTGTTTTAATTTAAAATCATAATCTCGCTGTTTCTCTCTTGCAGCGTGGCAAGCCCAGAGCGATCCCCTTCAGGATCGCGCCTCCAAAGCCTGCAGCATAGGCGCTGTCGGCTCCATTTATTTACGAGCTGCGTTCAAAGCCGCCCTTCTCGGCTTTCTCTTCCTGGGAACCTCGGTCTCGAGTGGGGGGGGGGGGGGGGGGGGCTGGAGGGGGGCTCGGGTCACCTTTGGGGCCAAGGAGTTGAGGGGCGGGGACCCCGGAGCCTCCTTCTTGAGACAAACTTTGCCCCAGAGAGGGAGTCTGGGCTCGATCAGGGGACGCCCGGGACGCGCGCCGCCGCCTCCTCCGGGCGCTAGCAGCTTGGGCCTCACCTCTCCCGGGCTGGCGAGGTGCGGGCTTTCCGCGCGCGTCCAGGGGGCGGGGCGGGGCTCGCGGGGGCGGAGCCAAGGGTGGGTGCTTCCCGCTGCTATATAAAGGCCGGCCACGGCGTTAACTTCGGACTTGGGTTTATTTATTTGCGGAGCGCCTGGACGGCGGAGGTTGCTGGAGGCGGCGGCTGTGGCTGCCGCAGACGGTGGTTAAAAAAAGGAGGAGGAGGCGGCGGCGGCGGCGAGGGATGGGAGCGCCCAGGCTTCGGGGCGCAGGCCAGAGCTGCCGAGCTTTTCAGGGGCTGCGGGAGTACTGAGGAGGAAGGGGAACGTCCCGGGGGCCCACAGGCGACTCCAGAGGCCCGGGCTGGGGTCTTTTTGTTCGGCTGCGCTCAGCGCCCAGCAGCCAAAGCGGACAACTCGAGTTACAACAACAACCCACCTTCCAGCAGCCCAGCGAGACTTAGGCAGCCGCGTCCGTCCTATTGTTTAGACACTTGCCTGGGGCTCCGGAGCGCCAGTCCCTGCTCTCTGTCTCCGCCTTCTCTCCCCCTCCCACCTTCCTCCCGGGAGCCGCCGGCGCCGAAAGCTTCCCCGAGAGGGGAAGGGGCTAGAAGCTAAGCGCTGCCTGGACTGCGGTCTCCGAGTCAGGTGCAGCGTCCGGGGCCAAAGCAGCATCTCAGCGTCCGCGGTTGGACTCCTCCCGTGACAGTGGGAGACCGGATCCAACGCCTGGGGAAACTTCCTGCACTTTGAGGTTGAGGACCCACTTGCAGGGGCTGTCTGGCGGGTGGCTGAGAGGCTGCGCACCTCAGGACATCGCTGCTGTTTCTTCTACCTGTGCCGTCAGGTGTGTGCGGTGGAGCTGCGGCGGCGTATCCCGGAGACCAGAGGGGGCTGACAAGAGCGCGGACACCCGACTGCCAGTCGGCTGTCGCCTGTGATCTACCTGGGTAGCAGATCCCATTCTCCCGCCTATCACCTAGTATACCCACCCGGGCATACTAGCAGAACTAGGAGCGCGGACACCTAGCCTTTGCTTTGCTTCTCCTGGCTTGCCTGTCTGCGAGTCTTGCCCCAGCCAGTTCCCACTCAATCTTTCTAGGAGCTCTCGCTCTCCTACTAAACTTGGCTTCCTGGATTTTTTTTTTTTTTCTTTCCCCTGCAGAGGTGCGGACTAGTTGGATATTTCTGCAGGGCTGCAGCGGTCCGATTGCCCTTTTGTCTCTCTGTGTGACCTCAGGGGCAGGCCCTGGTGCAGAGCGTCGCCAAGGACGCCAGGAGGGAGGCGGGATTGCCTAGATATCCTCCAGTGAAGTGCATGTGTGTGTGTGCAAGACATCCTTGGCAGTCGGGAGGCGGCGAAGACGGGTTGGGGCTGCTGCTGTGCCGCAGGAGTGAAGAGGCCCTGTGAGCAGAGCCCTGCGCCCCGCAGCGCCGCCCGGCGCCCCCAGAGCTGCGTGAACACCCGGTGCGCCCCCGCGCGCGCGCCATGCCCAGTGTCTCCGAGGGCTCTGCTTTGGACCTGCCAGGCCCTTTCGCCTTCTAGCTTCAGGGAGCCCAATTTGATCAGGGCCACCATTACTATTGAAGCCCCCTCCTCAGCCTTGCACTCTTCCAACTGGAATCGGATTTGCTAGAGGGTCCGGTCCGGTCCGTGGGGTCAGAAGCCCTCGCTTGTCCTCAAGCAACCGGCCCCTGCATCTTTGCCGTCATTTCGAGTAGGAGCTTTTTTACCGCCAAGTTGAAGACGCACTCCGTCCTCACAGCTGCTTGGGGTCTCCTCGCAGTCTGATCTGGGCCTACTGAGATTCAGGATCTGAAGTTGCCCACGGATCTTCTGCTCTGCTCGAAAAGCGTGGAAATCAGGGGAAAGGCGTGTGCTTCTGCCAGCTCTACTGCCTTATATTACTGTTCCGTATTACTGTGTGTGCCCAGCGTCAGGCACCGGGCCTTGGACACTGCCCAGTTCTCACCCAACAGAGAGCTAAAGAGAAGTCCCTCAAAGCAAAGAGCCTGCTGGGGAAGATGAGCAGCATTGGCTGGCAAACACTGTCCCTGTCGCTGGGGTTAGTGTTGTCAATTTTGAACAAGGTAGCGCCGCAGGCTTGCCCGGCCCAGTGCTCCTGTTCAGGCAGCACGGTGGACTGTCATGGGCTGGCACTGCGCAGCGTGCCCAGGAATATCCCCCGCAACACCGAGAGACTGTGAGTACGGGCGCTTCGCCCACCCCGATTCTCCTTCACTCCCCATCGCGGTAGCATATCCCCAAGCGTCCAGCCTGGAAAGTCCACGTGCGGTTGAAACCAGTTCTGGGGGCAGCTCTCAGAGGCTCTCCAGCAAGCACATCCCAGGGGTGGGCCCTCTGAAAAGGTGAAAGATTGGCGGGCACTTAACTGGGAGGAGCCTTTGCCAAGGAAGGGCGGATCACTGGCAGCTACGTGTCCTTCCCACCCTCCCGCCCCCTCCCCCTGCCACTTGCGACTGCCTGTGGACTGTGGGCCAGTTCTTTCTGGCTGGAGAGAGAGGCGCCTGGGACTAGAATTCAAGGATGCCCGGGGCAAGGGAGGTGTGACTGTTTCCCAGACTCTGCAAAACGAGTCACCTTGCAGTGTTGCAAACATGGGTTATCTGAGGACCTTGTTGCTTCAGACTGGGGCAAAGGGAGGTGGCAGGCTGCTCAAAAGAGAGAAGCTTTCTCTCTCGGGCTTTGTGTACCCTTCTAAATACCGAGGGGAGGTGGAGTCTTGGGGTGTCCTGGGGATCTTTGCATAGTCTGTGAAGGATGAGTGTCCCAGTACAACAAGAGTAGGCTCGGTAGCAACACGCCTCATCTCCCCGCTACGACTTTCTAAAGCCCCTCTTATTTACAGGGAGGAGGCGGCAACAGTAGCGTCCTTAAGCGAATCCACTTAGGAGACTTAAGGGAGGACTGCGTCCCAGGGCTTAAGTAAAGTTAGCATTGCTCCTCTTTCTGGAACCCACTGGGCCGGGTCCAACTGCTTTAGTGACCCTGTGGCCCTGGGCTGCCCCCTCCAGCTCTCCCCGCTGCGGCTGTGTGCCCTCGGGCACCTTGCTGGCAGTCTGTGAGCTCCTTCACGTGGTGGCAGCTGCTCTGCCTACCCCTCTTCGCGCTCTGCCGCCCGCAGACATCCCCGCCTCCCTGTCTGCGCCAGTCTTTAATGAAGAAATAAACGCAGATCCGGGGATGACTGCCCACGCGCTCCTGGTGGGACACTTCCCGAGTTAGGGAAGCGAAGCGCGGAAGCCACTCTCTTTGTGAAGCGGAGCCCTCTGCCACGAGCCCGGGATGCGCCAGGCTCTCCCGGTTGCGCATGGGTCAGGCAGGCGCGGGTGGCTTGGGCTGGTGTGCCTTGGTGATTGCGCAGAGACTCGGGTTCTTTGCTAAAACTGAGTTAAGGTGCCTTAAGGGGAGACCCTAGGACAGGACCTCTGTACTCAAAGTCATCAATGCCAACACTTGCCCTCCTCTTGGTTCATGCCCCCCCCCCCCCCCCCCGCTTCCCCCAGCCTTAGGGTCTAAGTCCAGCACTTTCTTTTTTAGGAAAGGTTTGCCAAACCCCAGCTCCACTGGGGCTCCCCCTTGATTATTTCTCTAATCCGTCGGTGCCCAGCTAGTTGGGGCCTTTCCCCGCGCTGGTGTCTCATCAGGATGTGATCCAGCACATTTATGTGCTGTTGGGGTCGGGATCGCCAGAGATAACAAATAGTCCTAGAAGGACCCCCACGACTTTAGAGACAATTCCAAGCGGTTGGTTGGGGAGAAGGGGGAGGGGGCTAGGGAAGATGAGAAAGGCTAATTTAGCTCTCCTCATTGCACGCCCTTCAGAACAGTGTAAACACTAACTTGTCAAAGCACTGGGTTTCCAGAAATGGCTGTGGAGTACCTAGTGGTTGAGAAAAAGTCCTTAGGAGAGATTTGTGGCGTTTTCAGGAAACCACATACTCAGTGCTTGTTTATAAAATTCTATCGTTAGCAAAGTAAACACTTTAAATACAGATTTTAGCAGGAAGTTTGGAAGTCCAAAGTAAGAGAACTTCCAGAAAGGGACACAGTGAAACCTCCCAAAGGCTAGTTTTATTGGGAATGAATGAGACCATGCAAATTTAGTCGTTGGCCAGAAAAGAAGGTTGTGACTGAAGAAAAAGTGGTGCTGAAACGGAACAAACATGCCAAATCCTACTTCCACCATTCTTCCCACCTGTGGTTGAATCTACAGTCACAGTGTGGGGACTGGGGACGCAATAAAGAGTTCAGCCCCCCAGCGACTTAGAATTGTGGGGAGATGAAGGTCTTTGAGGTGCTGCACTCTCCCTGACACACGCTTTTCTTTGCCTCAGGAATTCTGGTGACAATGCTACCTCAAAGTGTTCTAATTTTAAAAATCTCTCTCAGAATAGTACATTTTTTTTTCTTTCATTAATCTTCCTGTAAGAAAATTCTTGGGGGCTGTGCTAAAAATAAAAACCAAACTGTGCAATACCTCAGTAAATAAATACCCACAAGCTTTGGGAAACCTAAATAGAAGGCACACACACACACACACACACACACACACACACACGCCACAAACACACAACAAAAGCTACGGCTTGTGATGACATCATCACTTCATTTTCTTGTCGTATGTCAGCAAGAATTCTGTAAACATGAGACATTTATAAACTATTATTTCAAAGACTTTGTTCCCTTTGCTCTCCAGCTTACTTTTTAAGCCACACTAATTGAATTAAGGGTTTTGTTTTCCGTAAAGCTCCAACATGCTTTAAGCTTTACTTTGTTAGACCAAATATGATACAAATCAAAAGGAACTTTCATTTTTTTTTTTTTTTTTTTGGTTGTCTCTTAGGGATCTGAACGGAAATAACATCACAAGGATCACGAAGACAGATTTTGCTGGTCTCAGGCACCTCAGAGTTCTGTAAGTGTCTTCTCCCTCCGAGTCCTGAGAGTTTTGTTTCTAAGATGGCTTACTTAGTTATAATCACTCAATGTTCGGAGATTTTAAAACTTTCCTGAAGACAGGAGCATTAAAAAAATAAAATAAAATAAAAATAAAACACCATCACCACCACCACCAACTGAAGGTCATCTTGTATTTCTTTTTGTTCTCCACTGTAGAACTTTTAGTGAAACTTGTGCTTTTGAGAGTGGATGAGTGATGGGAGTAACAGTAGAAAGGACCTCAGATCTCCACTTTCAGGGCATTCATTACACACAGAAATGTAGAATCACTATTTTCACTATACAACCAAATAATGCAAGAAATCTGATGCTTCGAGGACTTAGATTTGACTGGGGTGTGTGTGTGTCAGTAGATTGCTTTCTCTTCTTACAGAAGTAAAAGTATCCAGATTTCTCTTCTGCTAAGAAAAAGTAGAGAAACACTTTAACACTAAAATCATGCAACCCCCTTTTCAGCAGGTTTTGTGGAGTGTTTAAGTATCAACTATATTGTTCTCATTTGGGTTGTCGTCCTTACTTTGACGTTTTGTAACTGATATTCATTGTTACTACACGATTAATGCACTAATTAGTGGTTTAAATTAGCTGTGAGTTAACCATTAGTTGAGTCAATATTATGTAAATTTGCATTACTCCACAGGTTTGTAAATATTTATACCCAGTGGCCATATATTTTTGACTACTGTGCATACCATGTTACCTTTTAAGGGCTTATTTTGATCTTTATGACATGTGCCAATTGGTGATGTGGATCCACAAGTCAGAATTAAACCATGCATGTGCTGAGCTACTAAATTTCTTAATTAGGGACACCAGTGAAATCAGTAGAAGAAAAAAGCTCTCAAAGGATAGTTTCCACTATCAACGTACGTTGGAGTTTAAGGTGTAGATTTTACTTTTCATTAGTAACGTGTGAGAAACTTCTTTAGTAATTTTTAAAAATCAACTCCTGTGGTATGGAAGCTGCTTTCCCTCTCTGGGTTCTCTCACATTTGCTAGTGACTCAGTACAGAGCAAAATATACTGGGAAAGTGAGGGAGTCTGTCGGTTTTTGGCTGCTAGGTCACAGCCTCCTCAGAGGGCAACATTAAGAAGCCTGTTATATTTTGCATTGCAGCCAGCTCATGGAGAACAAGATCAGCACCATCGAGAGGGGAGCATTCCAGGATCTTAAGGAGCTGGAGAGATTGTAAGTCTTTTTAGTTCCAAACCTATGACAGCATGTCTGTACGTTTAAAACCACTTGAGTTTCAAGGATTATGTCTTCAGTTTCATGGCTTAGCTTTTAACGTTTAAGAAGAAAGGGCACAAATAAGTGTTTTCCAACGTCAAAGCGAAAATCCCTGGGTAAAGAACATGAACTTGTATTAAAGCATAAAAGTTCAGGGCTTTCCTAAGATACTTATTTCCTTCATAATCATTGTTTTAGCACTAAAATGGGTACATGTGTTCATCTCTGTTATCTGTGGTTTTTGCAGAAAGAATGGCTGGAAATTGTATTTGCATTCATGGTCTTTTATGGAAAGAGAGGCTTGGCTAAGAGCCTTGTAAACATCCATGTTGTTACAGTGTGCACTGTTGTTGAAGCTTTAGAATATTTAAAAAAGGGATTTTTGAATGATTTACGTTTTTGATATTTAATACTTCCAGTGAACCTTGATAATACTTGCTACTTCCAATTCTATTTAAATGTTTTCTAATAGCTTCTAAAATGATACAGCTGGGAAAGGTAAGCTACAGATTATTAAGATAGGGATGTGTGGTCATTCATCACATTCATCACGTTTTTTTTTTTTTCATGAAGTTTGAGAGTAGATTTTGCACTTTAAAAAATATTTAGACACAAAATCTTATAGATATAAGTGTTAACTGTTATTGTGTTCACAGAATATATATTATTCACATTATATATATGTATGTATGTATAATATAGGAAATTTATATCTGAAATCAGAGAAATTATAGACTCTGTAAAATTAAATATGATTTACAGATTTCCGGTGTCTTGATTATTCAAGTTCAGTATGTTTTCATTTTTAGGGCAAGCAAAAATCTGTATTAAAAGCACTAATAATTATTTTAAAAAGTTTCCATGCCTGCCCTAATAGTCACTTTGGCAAAAATAAAATTTATACTTCTATCTAAATACGTCAATTTTTGACATAGCATATATTCAGATTCACTGGGCCCAAGAGCAAAGGTTAATTCTGTCGTTGTTTAAAAGTGGAAAATTGGCCTGTAATTTTGTGATAGATTTGTGACTATTCAGCCTAAGTTTTTATTGCCTCAAGCAAAGCATCATCATGTCTACTATATTTTACTATAAAAATCTGTCCATTACACTGTAACTGTGGAATAATACATAAATTGATTTAGGTACACTGAGATATTTTCTGAGGAAGTGAAATCAAGATAAATATTTAATGGAATCCACACCCAAGTTCTTATGTTTGTGACCTATGTTGAATATATAAACGTACTCTGAAAGCATTTATTCTTCAGCTACTTCCTAGATGTTTGTCCATAGCTGATAAACCTAGTGAGTAACTCTCAAAGATATTTTAAACTACATATGTTTTAAATGTATTGAAACAATTTAGATGAGTAGATATATAAATGTTTATTGGAACATTAGCAATTTTGTTGAGTGTCTTCTAGTCATATTATGGTTCTAAAATTGATTTAAATCACAGGATTCTTTGGTGTTTTCTGCAGCTCACCTTCACTTGGATTGTAATTTTAAATCTTTAGGAACATACCAGCAATGCACACTTTTTCTTATTTTTTAAAGCCACCTCAGAATTTCATATGAACTCTCATCTGAAATAAATTAGCTCTTCCCAAAAAATCTTACAGATGCCATATAATCTGAAATTTGATTAGAGTTGTAAGCGGATACTATTTTTGACTTTTACTTCCCCCGAGAATGTCACTTCATCTCAGAACAATTTTCTATTCTACAAAGACTAAGTCAGATGTTGCAGGGTGGGAGGAGGCCTTGTAATTTTGAATGAAAACTAATATATATGCAAGACTTCTTTAAATCACCCCAGCTGTTGGCTGAGAGCAAATATTTCATATTTGTGAGGGAAAGCTGAGAAAATTCCATTTGTTTACAACTGCCAAGTCCATCAGATGGAAGCGCTTTGTTATCTGACAGCCAATTCATCTCCTTGGGACTCTGGAATTCTAAGCCATTTCTTAGGAACATTGTGGATACACTTTTCAAATATTTATTTTTAAATATATTAAATGCCAAAGAAGTTTTGCTAAGAAAGGCATTCAAAATCATTGTGAAAAAGACTATTTTAATTTTCATTCAGTTTATTTTTTAAGAAATAAAAATATAAAAACCCCACCTTAGTTTGTGAGTTTCCTATTCTAATTACTATGGCTTATAGCATCTATCCTTATTTTATATAGAGTCATTATTATTGTCACACAAATTGTTTTCTCACAAAATTTCAAGGGGCAATGTAAGAAACAGAAAATAATCAATGGATTAATGTTAAACATTGGATTGTATAATCTACATGTTTGTCAATAAATTGGATGCAGAATTGCAAATTGAACTCCAAATTGTGAAAAGATGCAATAGAAATAGTTTATGTTGTAACAGCCATTCATGAAGTAGAGCATGACCTCAGTGTTTTTTTTCTTTGTATGTAAAACAAAACAGAATAAAAAACGTCATCTTTATTCACTTACAAGTTATGGTTCTGAGTTGTTTTCATTTTAAAATGATAACAATAATAGCTTTTGCCAGTGTGAAGGTATTTTGTGAAAACTTCAGAGTTAGGCATTTTGCATAATGTTGGTGAAGTTTTAACTGGATGAGGAAAAGACAGATCTGAAAATTGTAAATAACATCTACACATTTTTCTGCATTTGGTTTTAAATTTGTAAAAAGAGGAGGCCATTTTAAATTAAATGTTGTGAGATTAGAAAGACATACTTGTAAATCAAAGCACTGTCAGTGCAAAATAGATATTCTTCACTTAATTAAATAGATGTGGTTAAAAAAAAGTGTCAGTCAAAATGTTAAGATGCCCTTCCTTCCTCCTTGCTCCCTGCTTCCTCCTTCCTCCTGTCCTTATTCCTTTACTTTCTTACCTTCTGAAAACTTTTCTCTTCCTCCTGTTCCTTCCTTCCTTTCAAATCACTTCCTTTTGCTATGGGGAAAACAGCATCTGATGATGAAGATTTCATCAGCATGTGGTTATGGATCACTGTGAATGGGATAGTTTTTAATGGAATTTGCCCCCCTATCAGCACATGTTGGC
This sequence comes from Onychomys torridus, assembly GCF_903995425.1. Classification (NCBI taxonomy): domain Eukaryota; kingdom Metazoa; phylum Chordata; class Mammalia; order Rodentia; family Cricetidae; genus Onychomys; species Onychomys torridus. The sequence continues at coordinate 61,265,109 of NC_050452.1, read as the reverse complement.
ACAGTTGCTGCCATACTCCCAGGCCTGACATGCGCCATGCCAGGGTGGGTGAATGGAATGCTTTGTTTTGTCAGTAGTATTATTTATCTGGGGGTGGGGGTTATGGAGAATAGTCATCATGCACACTGCAATACAGCATCTTCCTATTGTTTGATAAGAAAGTTATAGAGGAATATAATGAAATTATTTGACCAGCTCACCCAATCAAAATCAATTAAGCAAAAACCAAAGTACATACAAGTAAGTTACAGCAGGAAGTTAGGATACTTGAAGTGTGCTATTTCTTATACTTCACGGAAGACTTCAGTCTTATTTTAAAAGCTGTTTATTCAAGGTATATAATGTCTTAGTTTTCTTTCCTTCTTTCCTTCCTTCCTTCCTTCCTTCCTTCCTTCCTTCCTTCCTTTTTTCCTTCCTTCCTTCCTTCCTTCCTTCCTTCCTTCCTTCCTTCCTTCCTTCCTTCCTTCTTTCCTCCCTCCCTCCCTCCCTCCCCTCCCCTCCCTCCCTTCCTTCCTTTCTTTCTGTCTCTGTCTCTTTCTCTCTTCTTCCCTCTATCCCTCCCTCTGTCCCTCTGTCCCTCTTTTTCTTTTTTTGTTTTTCCAACACAGAAATTCCACAGGCTGCTGAAACCTGTGCTGCTCACTGGCTATCTATTCACAGCTATGGTCATGCTGTACCCATTGAGTTCTGCTCTTTGGCTTCTTATGGCTGTCTGTGGGGACTTCAGTATTCTACTGTTAAAATCAACTCCTCTCATCTTGAAAATTTTCTTAAAACATGAGTGGAATAATATTGGAAATTTTGATACACTGAAACTGTCAAAATAAAATACACATTTGTCTAGCTTATGTTCCTGGGGCAGCAGCAGCCAGGAACGGGAAATTGTGGCTTTGTGTGGACATCCTAAGTACCAAATCCTCATCCTACAGTAATTACAGAAGTGGGAAGGCACTGTGGATGGGTAGACAGTTTCAGAGTGTGGGCTATATGATGCTGTTTTAGACTGTGCTGATGAGGGTAGGACAGAGAGACAGAAAAAGAGAGGGGAGTGGGTCTGAATGAATTCTCTAGCCATCCAGGGATTGTGGCACCTTTTTAATATCCTCTGATGGATCAACTGAAAAATTCTCATCACTTGTGTTGTTGGTTGTTTCTCTAGCCACATATAAACTCAACTCCATTCTAAACTCAGAAACATTGGACAAGAGAGACTCCCACAGACAGTGAATTTCAGTTCTCCTGTGTGATCTTTATAACACAACTTCCTCTTTAAAAATCTTCTGTTTACTTTTCTTCAAAATAGGGATAGTTATTAAGACCCATCTCTTCCATCAATACTACAACTGTCTGTTTTTTGGACAAATACTTCATTCAAATACTCCTGCTTTTCTTCTCTTCATATTTAAGTAACATTTTTAGTTCTAGTGGTTTTGCCACTGGATGGTTTGCTTAAAGAATATAATTCTATAATATTGTGATGTAGCAATGGAGGAATCCTGGGAAATAAATCTGATAACTTAAATATTTTGAAGTTTCCACCAAATTCATAATCATGAAACTCCTCACTTTTTAACATAGAAATTTAGATCCCTTTAGGATAAAGGTTCTATTTGAGCAAACACTGTATTTCATGAACAAATACTTAAAAGATATGTTTTCCTATATTACGGTACTGAATTTTTCTTTTTGACATGAACATATCATTTATAAACAAGTCACAATGTGAGGCTGAAAGCTGTGTCATACACAGTGGTTGTATTGTAGGTTGTAACACATGAGTTCAAGTGGAGAAAATGTTGTAGAACAGGTCTGAAGGATAGCACTGTTTATCCTGTTTGTCTAGGCTATAGAGGACCCCTCTTCCCTCTAATCCTGAAAGCTTATATGCAACCAAACACATACATACTTGTTATTGTAAAGAGAATCTCACTACGCTAATCTCTGTGGCAAAGAATCCAAGTTCATCTCAAGGGACTCTTCTCTGGTATGTTACACCTTAGTTTAAAATCCCTGTTGTTAACTTCATAGACATTTTTTCCTTAAAGAAATACATCAGAACTGGAGTATGCACATCCCATAAAGTAAAAATATGCTAAATGACTGATAGTTGTGAAATGCCTCAGTTCTGATGCATGTCTAAGAAATACATGGACTATTTTAAATTGTGCTACTGACTGTGATCTTACGAAGCTTTCATGAGAGGGTGCTGCTATAAGTTTAGAGGAACAATCACTGCAATGTGTTTTTATGGGCACTGAAGTCAAAGGGTGCTAAGAAGACACTTTGCCACTGTGGATTACTTTATAAATTCCAAAGCAGCAAAGGGTGTTTATTTTTCCCACATCTGTTTTGGGCTCCTCCTTTGTGACACAGTTTGCTGGACGCTGTTTCCTTTATGCTTCCTTGAAATGAGGAGTTTAGTTTGCACTGTTTCAGTGTATTTGCGGAAGCAGTGAATGTCAAATATTTTCCATTTAGTTCTGTCTTTCATTGCTTTTGGATACCTTTCTGCTTGAATTATGCCTTCCAGAGTGTGTTTCACAATCTTGCATAGAAGGGGAGCTTTTTCTTTCTCTTTCTTTCTTTCTTTCTTTCTTTCTTTCTTTCTTTCTTTCTTTCTTTCTTTCTTTCTTTCTTTTTCTTTATGGATGTTATACGAATTGTCCTGTTTTCAAAACAAGTTATATCTGCTGGACAGCAGGGGACATTAGTAATAATGCAATCTTTGGGACAAAAAGGTTGACTTCAAGTTATGGGTGCTGAGTATCATTTTAAAATGCCTTCTACACAATCTGTTGCCTTTCCTCTTTATAGCATCCATCCACCCTGGGATTCAGGAAGACTGCTCTAGTGCAGAAGTTATGCCACAATATTTCAGATTGTGATGATAATGGTATTCATGTGGACTATCTAGCCATTCTTTCTTTGTGGTGCCTTGTAATATCATCTGCTAGATCACCAATGCAAAGTACTCATCCCTTGTATTGCTGCTGGTGTTGTCTAGCTAAGTATGAACTCTCCTCCGTCCTAAATTTGAAAACATTCAAAAGAGAGACTTCAGAAAACCCTAAATTTTAACACCCATGTGCAACCTTGATTACTTTGCATCATCTTTAAAATCAGCAGTTTGCTCACCTTTAAAATAGGGATAGTAATACCTAATTACTAATGCTGGCATTAGTGAGATAAGGTACACAGTTTCTAGGAACACATGGTAGGTACACTGTGCTTACAAAACTGCACTTATAGATTTTAACACAACTTCTTTTCCAAAGTTGAATTTAAGGGTATTTTGTACTTAAAATATGAATATATTGTTCATCTATATTTGTTATTTTCACTTTAAGTTTCTTCATGGGATCAGAAGATACGAAGAAAGTGCATACTTCTCCTTATGATTTTTTAAGAGTATTTTATATTCTCTCTTAACATGTAGAGTAACATTAACTGAAGGATATTAGCAAGAAACAGCATTTTTATTAAAAAGTATTGGCTTCTCTAACATGTGTCACAGAGGATGAAATCATCATTGAGATTGCTGCTCAAACCAAACCAAACAACTACAAAAAAAAAAAAAAAAACCCAACCTTCAACTATTTCAAACAAGCTATATGATAAAACTGCTGAAAATTTAAACTTTCGTTTTATGTAAGATATAAGCATTTGCTTTACAAATGTCAGAAAACATTGCTTTAAATGGGCAAGTAGAAATTTCACTTGAAGAGTCAAAAGAGAGAATATTTGCCTTAGCATTCATTATTTATGTATGAAGAGTAGGAGAGCAATGATACATTTTAAGGTAACATTTACTGAATTTCAGACCAGGTATGTATACTGAAGTATAGTTGCATTGATTTGTGGATATGAAACACAATTTTCTCATGGACTTTGTTAAAACTGTTTTAAGTTTGCATTTTGAATTAGATTGAAGGTTATCTTGAGTTAAAATATTAATTGAGCTGATATGAAAGTTGAGAAAAGTAAGATACTCTAGTGTTCATCAAATGATAAATCACTGGGGCAGATGGAAGATAATATTTAGGAAAAAGCATCTCACTCATGATCCAGGTAGTTGTTAATCAGCATTTCAGAGGCCTGTAGTGTTCTGATAGCTCTGAGATCATTTGTTCATCTGAAAGTCACACTCAGAAACAGCAGGTTGCATAGATCTAGGAGATTTAATTATCTCTGGTCTTAAAAAAGCTATCTCAGAGAAACACATGGCACACATCTTTCTGAAAACATGAATCATCATTCATAGAATCCTCAAATTGTCCCCGGATCATGTGGGCAGACTATATCCCAGAGTGATGACACAGAAGTGGTGTGACTATATTCTGTCTTTGGGCACAACTAAGGCTTTTTACTGAGTACCTTGTGTGGTCTCCCATCAATAATCCTAATCAACAGCCTTTCACTGTTGTCCTTTCCTGGGACCATCACTTTAAATGCCATCTCATTTACATTAGAGTTCACATTATGACACTCCCCTTTTTAAGTCCCTATAATGTTTTCTTTGTGGTATTAGAAATAGGACTGCCTTTTCTCCAGTGTGATTGTTTTGTATCTTACTAGTCTTTAAAGCAATTATAGATTAAAAACATAATGTTTAGGGATATAATTTCGGGCATCGACAAGAACTTTTACAGTTAAATATTTCATTGAAATTGAAGGAATCTGGTATCCTTTTATTGAAAAGGGCTTCCTTCTATTAACCTTATTATGTGTGTGTGTGTGTGTGTGTGTGTGTGTGTGTGTGTGTGTGTATCCATGTTTTTGATGGAGGAAGAAAAGCAAATTTTCAATTTTTTCCTCTTCCTTTAGTATACCTGCCATTTTTGTGATATTGCCTTGCCTCATGTTCAAAACAAAATACATCATGATTTTAGACACATTCACTTTCATGAAGAAATAACTAAATTCAGAAAAAATATAATTAGTGTGAGTGTGTGTGTGTGTGTGTGTGTGTGTGTGTGCCAGTCTTCACAAGGCTGTATGCTAAGGTGTGCTTGTGGATGCCAGAGAACAACTGTGAGGAGTAGTTTCTTTTCTTCCACATTTTTCTTTTAAAAAATTATTTATTTATTTATTTTTTTTATATACATTGGTATTTTGTCTGCATGTACATCTATCTGGGGGCATTGGAACTCCTAGAACTGGAGTTGCAGATAGTTATGAACTGCCATTGGGTTTTGAGAATTGAATCTGGGTCCTTTGGAAGACTAGTACTCATAACCACTAAACCATCTCTCTAGCCCCTTTTTCTGCTTTCATACCTGTTCCAGGAATGAAACTGAGGTTGTCAGGCTTATAATTTTGGATGGCAAGCACCTCACCCACTGAACCATCCTGCCAGTCTCCCATAGATAATGTCTTTTTAAATGTTAAATGTCTTGTTTTCATTTGATTAGCTTAAAGGTGTTTAAGAAGTGGACTACATAAGGAAACTCTCAGCATTGCATTATTTTGCAACATTGGTGAGGAACAGCAATGGTAATTCTCCATGTGTGGCATCACACCACCTGAAGCCATGTGCTTATTCTGCTTCTGAGCTGTAGATTTCTTACCAGAGCACATGGTTTGTTACTCATTTGTGAGGATGTTGGGACAAGTGAATGAAATAATCCACATAGCCTAATACTTATCAGATATTTTTTGTGGCATAAGTTAGGAACCACTGGGAATGTGAAAATAACAATAAAGACAAAAATACTACGTGTACCAAGGCTTAAATATCCACTTTCTCATAATATACGAAGTTTTGCTAATATATTAAGCACTTTAGAAAAGGCTGTAGGTCACTTATGTACTGGGCTTTATTTAAATGCACTAAATTCATTTTTCTCTTTAGATGATGCTGACAATGTGCCATGGGTGAAGAAGGAAGGGCATATTTAGGTTATATGGAAGCATGTTGGATGGGAGGGATTTGGTTAGCTGGATAGCAGCTGGTCGCTCAGGGAGTATGCCAAAGCAAAGCATTGCTAATATCAAGGGAATATACTGGGTCCTCACTGAACTATATCAAAATGCAAAGAGAGCAGTCAGTTCTCATTCAACACAATAAGAACCTACTAAATGCCAGGAAAGATTGGAGAGTGTTGAATGAGAACAGGAGAATGCTTTGTCTTTTAATACAGTTCTAACCTAGTAAGTGCCAGAGGAAGAAGAAGGAACACAAAGAATCGGGTCTTCACATTTGAGGAGCTCACAGCCCAGTGGGAAAGAGACTAGCACATGAGTCAATATAATACAGTGCAAAGGGGTCTTATCAAATGCTCTGGGGACACAGCCAAGGGAGCCATGGAGTTTACAGAGGAGAGCTGGGGTTTCATAGAGGGTGTAAGAAAGCGCTGGTGGGAAGGGAAAGCTCTCTATGGAAAACTGCCTCTTGCAGGGTCTCATTTTGAGGCTTGAAGTAGCTTGTCTATTAGGGTCGAAGAATCAGCCCAGGTCTGTTAATCCAGTGCTTAGAATATGATTAAGAAACCATGTCTGTCATTTTAGCAATCCGGATAGGCATTATGTGCATACATCCCCCAAAGAACTCCTGCTGCCTGGAAAAGTTGTCATTGTCACCATGACAAAATGTCTATGATTCTTTTAGGTGCTTGTGAATGAGCTTTTTTTTTTCTTTTAATTTATCATAACAAAGTCACAATGAAGCTATTTAATTTAAAGTGGGAAATGATGGATGGTATGGATGGTGAAAGTACTTTCCCCTCAGAATCATGCCCAAGAGAAAAAATAGTATAAACCTTTTTTTTTTTCACTTTAACTTTATTATATAGTTCATTCATAAAAATTGGTGCACATATGGTTGTAAATCCACCCTTTCGCCACTAATTTCCCTCTCTGCCCTTCATTTACCTTGGAACACATTTTTATTGGTATAGTTTTTATTAAGTGCTGAGCATGGCTCTGTAGATGAGCAGCTTCCTAGCATGTTGATTCCTGAAGCTCTGACCACCCTCACCTCACCTGTCCTGCAGCTCTCTTAAATGCAGACCCTGCTTTTAGACTGTCCTTTTCAGACAAAGAAAAATACATAAAGTTTCTGCTTGGATTCATGGGATTGCAAGTGAAGATTTCTGAATGCAGGTCTTCTTGCCTTAGGGGTAACTTTGAGAAAGGACTCCCTTATTATCTGCTTTCTTAGAAAATGCAATCACTGGTCTCATTCCTGACTGCTGGAGACCAAGTAATCATCTTCTTAATTCTTCCAGATAAGTCTTTAAATAAGTCAGGACATCTTTAACATCTCTCCTGAAGACTGAAGCTTGTTTCTGCCTCTCTCATGGTGACATTATTGGTCTTGGAAGTCAAGCAACTTATACATCATTCATATAGATATTTTCCACTAGCTACTCGTCAGCATATTTAGATTTGGGAGGAGCAGAAAAGTAGGCAGTTTTTATTCAGTTGATGAAAGTATTTACATACAACTGGTAGGGTTGGGTCTTTAGTATATCAATGATAGCATTTGCTTACACTCTCTAGTAGGTGTGCACACTCTCTGTGAGCTTAACAATACTTTGGGTCTTGTTAGAGTTGTAATTAGATTCCTGTCAGAAGCATCTGAAACATCTAAAAAAATCTTGCAACTAGATTCTTATTCTAAATACCTAAAACACCTAAAAAGTAATAGCAGTGCAATATTTGAAATGCTACTTAATCCCATAGAAAGTAATTCAATTTAGTGATAGCTCAAGAGCTGTGGATTGAGGGTTGAGCTTTGTTGTTTTTATTCTAATTTTACGTATGGGTAAATTACCTTATAGACACTATCTCATGCCTCACCCTCAGTCAAATCAATAGATAATAAAGTTATAATTTCTATCTACTGTGCCTTGTCGGAAAATCTTGACCTTATGCAAATGTGTGAATTCTTTTAATAGTTTACTCCATTAATATACCTATCCTCTGTTGAAGTTGTGTCTGGGTCAGGAAGTCCCGACCGATCCCATCCTGTGTGTCTGATGTTGCAGGAGCGGGAGTTAAGAATTTAGGTCCCAGTAATCATCGAAGCACAAGGGAAACTATATTCAAGTGCCATGTAACAAAAGATGTAACCACCTTTTGATTTTCGACGCTTTTGATGCTTGGATTCTCTTGAACGTCACTATATTATTTCTAGAAATGCAGGAGGAGGCGCGACGCTACCAAAGCACAGCCTCGTTGCTGCATATTTTCTGTGTAACATAAGCTCTGTTTTTCTTTGTTTTCTCCAAAGGCGTTTGAACAGAAATAACCTTCAGTTGTTTCCTGAGCTGCTCTTTCTCGGGACTGCGAAGCTCTACCGGCTGTAAGTAGACACAAGTGTTCGCTCTTGCTTTGGGTTGACCTTGGGTTTTATTAATAGAATTGTGGGTGTTTTCTCGTGCTTTCCTGGAATCGATGTGTTAACAGATTCCTAGATTGAAAGTTTGCCCTTTTGCTTTCTGAAGGAAGTAGACGATCTTCAGTGCTTCCAGTGGCTTTGTTTATGTAGCACGTTGTGGTTTAATTGTTCATTATTGCATTTGTATATTTTTCTTGGTTTTGGTTTTGTGGTGATAGACAGGTTTGCTTAGTGCTCAATAGAAACCAAAAACTTAAGGAGAACATTGCTACTGGTCTTCCACTTAAAGGAAGTTGACAATGTTTCCTGTAAAGTTGGGGTTCTTTCTGTTAGCTTTTGTGATACTGTTTCGGTACTTGAGGAATAGGGTTAATTAGTTCCTGCATATTATCTACCCTAAGGCATTGAAATATGTAAATTCTCTCATAAGTGTTTCTTTAGCCAGAATTACAAATTCTGAAATGTAAACTGCTGCAAGGCAAGGCTTTCATATCAGAATATCTCATAGGCTGTTAGGGAAGTTGTTCTTTTAAAAAAGCATGTTGTGAGTATTAGGTGTAATCCATTTTTCCTCCTAGGAATGCTTGTTCACTGACCTAAGGCATAATAGTGAAAACACATTTATGAAGGCTTTGAAAATTAGATTTTTCAGCTGTGTGCATGGTTTTGCACGGATGGTAGATATGCCACAAAGTGTTGGAAACATAAGTAGCAATAATTATCCATGTTGGTGTATGTTGTGAACTGATGGCTGGGATATATAGAGTAAGTTGCCTGGAGTGGCCCCACCTGGATGTTGGGGAAGTCCCATATGGAAGTGTCTGTAGAAGAAGTGAACACATTGCCATTTTCTGAATTTGATTTTGTAGCCAAAGCTTTGTAGCCTACAAGTTCAATATTGTTCTTATCAATTCCAGAAGTGTATGTATGTGAGGGAGGGTGCGGGGGGAGGCCTTCATACTCACCCCCATTGAAGACAGGATATCTGTGAGGTCAGTATTCCTAATACTTCATTTCCCAATACAAAGCCCTTTCCCAGCTGACCGCCACATCTCTTTCCTCACGTTACTTCCCTTAAGAGAACTCAAACGCCTGGCTGCATGTCTCCTGCTTGTGAGCTCTGCTGTTTAAGGGGTCCCATTTAAGTGTATTTTTCAAAATCAAAGAAAGTTTTCCTAACAAATGATCTCTAAAGGCTATTTTTTTTTCTAAGAAGTAGGATGTAGCCTGCTGTAAAATACATACATATATATCAATTGAAACATATTTAAATAGTTGTAGTTGGTGGAGTAAGGGCCAGATTTGCTTTAAAATAGTATCACCCTTGTTTTAATTCTCATGGGGTTGAAGAAACTTGTAAGAAATGATTTTGAAGCTAATGTCCAATGATCTTGCAGGATTGTGACTTTGCTAGCAGTGTGCATAAAAAAAAAAAAAACAGCATACAGTGCCTTTGAAGTTTTTTTTTTTTTTTTTTTAATGTACTGCAGAAATGAACTTAAATGGAATGACTGGTGTCTGTTATCAGCTGTACTATGAAAAATGTAAAAAGTAACCAAGTAACCTCAACACTCTCTCTGACAAACAGGAGTGTTTTATGTTTTCTCTAGAAGTACTTAGAGTGATTTCCCAAGGAGTTTTTTCAAGCCTTAATGCATTTTAGAAGTCCCCAGCAGCAAATTATACCATTTGACATTTGACCTCTTTGAAAATATCACACAGTGGAACCAAGAGATCTCCCCTTAAATTTTTAAGATTTTTATACTTTTCTGAAGCTTCTGTATAATGAGACACATGAAAACTGTGAGAAGTGGACAGAAGAGGAATCAGACCCCATAGACTGTGACAACATTTTCTGATTAATTGAACGCATGTTTAAAAAGGGGAAGAGGCAGCTAGAAAAACACATGGGATATTTATGTGTCTCTTTTGCGCAAATACTTCCCCCTGACAATATGGAAACTAAAAATGTTAATCATTTATATCTATAGTTTAATACAGATGCAAATATTGTAGTATTGCTAAACCTAGCCCTTCATGGCATCATAGTTAGTACTGACAGAGTGTCTCTATATAGTGGCTGACATTTTCTTTAAATAGAACTATAGAGGTTTACTTTTGTCTCCTTCCATCCCTCCCTCTCTCCTTCCATCTTTCCTCCCCCTTTTCTTCCTTCTCTCCTTTCCCCCTTTCTTCCTGACTTTCCTTTCTCTCTCCTGTTTCTTTCATTCTGTAGCCCAGGCTAACCTTGAACATATTGTGTACATATACTAGCCCTGAACTGTGGTGATTCTCTTGCCCCAGTCTCCTAAATGTTGGAACCATAGTCATAGAAGTGTGATTATTGCCTGAACATTTGTATCAGAAATATTTTTGTTTTGAGCTGAGGATCCCATGCCTCACAAGACTTACATAGATGTGGGCGAATTGTTAATTATGATATTTCTATTGAGAGGAAAATATATGAAATAAATGTGACTACTCTTTGAATGATGCTACCAGTGAAATGAAACAACCAACATGAAGAGTCTTTAATAAGCAGAAAGACCAAAGCTTGTAAGTCTAGCTATTATACGGGATGTAGGTTCATTGCTTTTCCACTTCACATGATACAGGCAACTAGTTGCTCACCTGAAATGGATACTGTAGTAGATTGAAAAATGTGTTCAAATCCACATTCACAGGTGCCCTTTGAAGTGCTTCTTCAGAATGTATCCTTGTGCAAGAAGGATAAGTGAGAAAGGGACATAGGAATTCTGACAAATAACAGGGAAGAAATATTAGCATGAAGAAAATAATGGACTAGTTGCTGCATGTGTATATTTTAAAAAAATATCCATTGGTACCTGGCTGAATGACAGGGTAGAGCCATGCATATGTAAATCATAGGCAGAAAGTACTTGTAGAATATATTTATTTTTCATAAATGATGCTAATTAATATATACACTTCTTTATTTTTATTTAGTGCCTACTTTATTTAATATATTTTCACTATATATTGCCAGTCAAGTAAGACAATCAGTTTAATATATAGTTTATAAGCTGCTATTTGTTTTTGGCATTATATGAAAACTATCTTGATACATTGGACATTATACAGATTCCTGTGAGTTTTTGTAATGGATGATCATCATCTGACTTTTGGCTGAAAATGAGATGCTGGTCACACATGCCTTTTGCAGACTCTAAAAATGAGAACTAAAAGGAAAAATAGGGTACATGGTATATGAATTATGATTTGACACGGTTGATTGCTGCTAGCGGCCAAATATGCTTTCCCTTTCTGTCTGCTCCAATTTCTCTTTGGAAAGGCCGAGAGAGCACTGCATGCTCAGGTCAAGATGTTTGCTCAGAAATAGTAGTACACTCACAGCTGTGTTGGCTGGGGCAGGAGACTAGTTTCAATAGCATTACCGTTTATCCTGTCCATTAACAGAACTCTGTAAAATAATCCCAACTCTATGTAAACTACAGGACAGTGTAATAAAATGACAAGCACTTGTTGACAGATGGAAGGTGTAAGTAAAGGGAAAGTAAAGGAGGAAAGGGTGAAGGGTGCAAGAGGCAGTGCAATTTTCCTGCCTTCTACAGGGAGATTCTTTCCTCCGCTTTGCTCCTCTGACTCGGAGGTTTTTGCATTTTTATGATCCACCTAAGAGTGGAAGAAAATTCTTTTCAGGGCAATCTGGAGCTAGTTAACTGAACCAAACTGTGGTGAATTTTGAAGAGCGTGGCCACTATGGGCCGAACCCAGTGAACAGTATATGCAAATCTTCCAGATAAGCCTGTCCTTCAAGGTAGCTTGCAAGTGTGTGATGCACCATTTCCCATCTGAGTTTGCAGCTGCTTATTCAGGCTCATTTCAGAGGAATTTCATTGATCGTGCCATGAATAAGCATCTGATTGGAAATGTTTGTTTTGTGGTTTTCAGTTTTGTTCCTTGGGTATTACTATGTTTACCCAGACATCTAGCCTAAGTTTTCATATCCAAGGCACTTTCCAGAAACTCTTCTTTCTCTAGTATCTTTCCAACTCCAAAGAAAACAAACAACAGTGAAATGTATCTACCTGTGCCTTCACGCACACTTTACTACATTATTTTTTGAACAGAAGTTTTGTTGGTGGTTCCGAAGTGGGAATTATTCCTCAGGAGCTTGAGGCTCATAAAACTTCCTGAAATTACAAATATTACCTTGTTTATGGCTAGTGAATTCTTACTGGAGATGAATAGATTTTGCATTGCTTAAATTGATTGGTCATGTGGCAACCCTTATCTTAAAAAAACGTAAAATTGTCAAAACAGTTACTGATAACTATAGTCAAGGGAAACTTCAGGTTTTGTTGTTGTTTTATTAGGGCAACAAATTAATTTCTCTAGTGTGAGAAACACACAACTAAGCTGTCTTTATTCCTTTTTTTTTTTTACTACATAACAAAAGTTTTCATTGTTTTAGGTAGTTTCAAGAAAACTCTTCTTGTAAATACATTTTTAAAATTCAGAACACTAAAACCATGTTTATATTTGTGAATTATAACCTAAGTTTTATGAATTGTGCTTATCAATACTCTAAGCGAATATATTATGGAAATGATTTAATATCCCCAGGGTCTAGTGTGAGACTTGACCCTTGTAAGGTCTCAATGACTGATGTATTGCATTAAGTCTCCGTTGGGTTCCAAGTTTGCAACTTGAATGAGCAAGTGCTAACACTGGGAAAGCATTATGAATTATGAAAAACCAAATTTAATTTAAGAGATAACTTGACTAATTAAATGTTTGGTTCCCTTGGGTTTTCTAAACATTGAGTGATGTCAGCAGACCCAGCAAAATCAGAATGATACCCTTTTTTTCCCCCATTTAAACAAAATATACCTAAGTTTGGGGTAATGTAATACTTATGTACAACTAACCTTGTTTTGGGATGTCAAGAGAGTCTCATTAGAATTCTTGTAGTCAAGCATAAAGGCAGAATACGACAGCAGAGCCGTGTAAAAATTCCTCTTGAATTAATTTCTGCCAGCTCTGATTAAAGTGTGGGCCACTAGAGGTGTCAGGTGCCATAGTTCCTGCTTCATTTTACTCTTGGCCTGTTTGCCCCTGCCACAATAAATCGGACTTTGGCTGTGCAGGAATTGCAGGTTACAGTTGCTACGGTTACCATTGTCCAGGCTGGGATCATTATTCTTGGAGGGAGCTGCAGTGATGGCTACTGCTGACTTCACTGCTGAGACTGCCTGCAAGTCTCAGGTGCTGAGGGTGAAGTTCTGCAGGAAAAGCCCATCTGTCCTGTAGTCCAATCGGGTGCCGTCCTTGTGTGTGTGTGTGTTGTGGATTGAAACTTTGGTGAGGGACCTGACTGACTGCATGTGTTTGAAAACAAAGAGCCTGCAGGAGAGAAAGTATAGCAGTGTTGACTTCCAGTGATTAAAATGCCAGTCTTTTATTACTTATTAAGTAACATATTACTTGTTTTTACTTGGCCTGAGAGACTCTGGTTTTGCCACTTAAAAATAGATATACACAAGAATTAAAGTTTAAAAGGTCACCATTATGCAGTTTCAAATATTTAAATAATAATTGATTTTTATTTACTTACTGACTGACTTACTCAGACACCATCTCAGTATGTATCCATAGCCGGCATGAAATTCACTATGCAGACAGTACTGGCCAGGGACTAACTACGGCATTCTTCCCGCCTCAGCCTCCCGAGTGCTTCAGTGACTAACAGGAGTGTGCCACTGTTTCACGTATCAAAGGTTAATTTTTAAGTGTGTGGAAAAAGAAAATGACATGAGGGTACCTGTACATATTTCAGAGTAACCACTGCTACAGGCCAGCCAAACAATGTTATACAAACTATTCAACGGAACTAGTTCTGAATTAAAAAAAAAAAAAAAAATCAACATACTTACACAAGGAGTTATTGGTCACAAATCAAATGAAATTAAAGATTGTAATTATGGTTGTCCCAGCTTGGTGTTCTAGCTTTCCTCCAAAGAGGTAGCTAGTAGTAGCTTTGTTAATAATGATAATCAGATTTCTGAGACATATGCCACGTGGACCCTGGCTGTGAATCTATGACAGAGTGCCCAGCATCAGAAAGCCTAGAGCAAGGAAGTTGTTCAAAAATCTGCTCAAAAGAATGTTTGCTTCACCATACACATGCTTTTACTCATTGCATTATCTGCCCCCATAAGTACTCATGGTACGCTGCATTGGGTTTGGAGAATCTTATAACAGAGGGGCAAATTTGACTTGATATGTAGCTTTTGTATGGGAGGTGTATTTAAGTCTTGGCTTTTACTAATATGTGAATTAAATCCTAGGGAGTTCTTCGAGAATTTTAAGGTTTCCTGAAGCATGCATTTAAATATCTTGTTTTCGGGCAAGAAAAATATCATCATATATACACACCTAGATAATTTTTTATTTTTATATTTATTTTTGTTTTTTCAAGACAGGGTTTCTTTGTGTAGCTTTGCGCCTTTCCTGGATCTCGCTCTGTAGACCATGCTGGCCTTGAACTCACAAAGATCCGCCTGGCTCTGCCTCCCATGTGCTGGGATTAAAGGCGTGTGCCACCACTGCCTGGCCTAGATAATTTTTTAAACCTTGATTATAAATCATTAAGTGGACAATCTTGTAATTTGGGAACTAGATTCTGCACAAATTTATAAATTCTATATAAATTAAGCTACACTAAAATAGTTTTAATGTATGTACATGTTTACATTGTATTTTAGGTCATTGAAATCAACTTGATTTGCCTTATGAAGAAGGTAGTTTGAAGCACTGTATAGGTTACATTGAATATTTGGGGTTCTTTTATCCTTGGAAGCCACATGCCTCTGGAGTCAAATTTTCTTACCAGTGGAATTGGAGGGATCATATTTTCTACTTTCTGGGAGATATCACAAGTTTCATTCAGATTCTATATTCAAAGGAGCCTTGTCAGCTTCCAAGTAGGGTGAAAATTCTCTTCCTATTGTTATTGATGTCTCATTGCACACACAGAGAAGATAAGAATCACTCAGTCCTGTGATTTTTCTTCATTCAGCC